>NW_028225106.1:150000-215000 GCF_056783735.1 Eptatretus burgeri | reverse complement strand
AGAATTCGGATCAGGAATGCAACACGCCCACTTCTGATCCGTCCAATCAGCAAGCGCGGGGCGGTTTGGCCCCGCCTCCAGGCGCGTCGGTGTAGAATCGAGATATGCAAATTTTAGGATCAGGGGAGACTCACGCCCCTTTTCCTCCGTCCAATGGGTGAGCGTGGCTCCACCCCCGAGCTCGTTCTGATCCAGAAATTTGCATATGGGTTCTCCTGCCGGCCTATAAAGCGACGAGCGCAGGGCGAATTTGGGCAGTCTGGAGGGGTCGGAGAGCCGAGTGGAGCCCGAAGTTTGGAGAGTCTGTCGGAGTTCGGAGTCTGTCGGGGAGCTGCAGAGAGAGGAAGCCTGGAGCTTGGAGCGCGGTCGAGTCGGTTTGAGCGCAGAGTCGGCCTTGGAGGAGCGGGGAGTGAGTCGGGAGGCGAGGGCGTACAGGTGGTTTGCTGCAGTCGGCTGATGAGAATGGGGGAAGAGACCGAATAGCTCGGGTCCGAGGCAAGGAAGACGGCGGTCGGCGACGCGCTCGCAGTGGAATCGCTCGTCGCGGGACCCAAGCAAGCCAGCTATCCTCTTTCCCCAGAGCATCAACAATTCCCCCCCCCCCTTTTTCCCCCCGCGCTGAGATAGTGCGAAAAGGGGGCCCCGTTCCCACCCCACTCCAAGCAGTGCCAACGAAACCCGCGAAGGAGCACGAAGTCGGAGCACCGCCACGCCGCCACATTTGCGGCTCATCACAAAGACACGGGTAGGATCCACCCGGTCTCGCGGACCTGACCGCTCTTTCAGGTCCCGCGCAAATATTGGCCCACAGGCCCCGTCTGCCCCCTTGTCTTTGAGGGTGGCCCTTTTCTTTTGCTTTTGAGTAAATGTGTTGTTGGCGCCGTCTGTAAAGTAAAACTGTGTAAGTGTTGCCGTGTGCACGCGTAGTCGGTTGTCGATCTGCATTGTTGTGTTTCTTTTGTTGCAATTGCTGTTGGTGCATTCTGTTTAATTGTATATGTGTGCTTTCCATGTTCCGCGGAATAAATGTGCATCATGTTGAACTGTTTTTCCCGTTTCGCTTCGTCTTTTCTTTAATTGAATCTCCATCTTGCTTCACGTAAAGGGTTGGTAGTGGGTTTAATACACCCGATAATTAATCGTACCGTCGAGGCCGACCATAACACCGCTCGGTTATCCCGATAGTACGGAACGGGTAGCTTAAGTGGCCCATGTCCGGAGTCGACCTGCGGCGAGGTGCGATCGCCCGGTCTACCCTCCGCGTGGGTACTTAGGTAGGTCGAGTTTGGCGAACAACCCTATCCTACGCGGGGGGCCGATTGGCACGATCGTGGTGAGGCCGAAAGGCCCACCCATGACTCGCTCCCGGCGTTAGTCCGAGAGGGTCACGACAGAATTGTCCGTCCGGTGGGCGTCGTGCCGTGATTCGAGTCACGTGGCCGTTCGCACGCCGGCGGGCACGAATTCCCAACAATATCATAAAGGTATACCTGGTGTTGGTTTCGTGCTTACGGTGGTGTACTTGGTTAAGTTTGGTCCTGAGTTAAAATCCCACTTACCTGTTGAATGAATACCAGGTGGGGTTGGCTCAGCTTGTCATCCTTCTGAGGTTGGCAAAGTGATACCAGCTTGCGGGATGATTGAGCCGTTTGAGTATCCTGTGTCAGAGTGGTCACCTGTCCAGGATTGTGTCCAATATCCCAGGTAACTGCTGTTGCAGCATTGATGCTCTCTCTGTATAGAGTGTGGTCTTCATGGATGGATCATAAAGGACACGTTTAACAACATTCCACACCGCTACTTTGAGGAACTCCAGCCTGGACAGGAAGAGGGGATGAGAGAACTCCATTTAGGGAAACATGTTGACTGCAACAGGAGAGGAAATAGAGCGAGATGTCTGGCTGTCATTAGAGAACCACAGAACATTGACAAGCATGTGGTCGGATGAACTGATTGGAGAAGAGGAATAACAACAGATATTTTCAGGGAAAATGGTCGAAATCCGATTCAGAAGAGATTGAGTCTCATTAGTTGAGATGCGGGTCGGGAAGTTGACCGATTGAGTCAGTTCCAATGAGTCGCAGAAAGTTTTGTTGAGGTGCCATGACAGGTGAGAGAGGTACCCACACCGAGCCAACTGGCATGATGACAATTGAAGTTGCCACATATGAGGAAGAGAGAGTTTGGATGAGAAGATTGAAGTTGGTCCATGTTTTCGGATAGTGAGGTGTCGATGGAGTCATCACTGTTCGGTGGACGGTACAGTACACATATAAACATGAGGTGGGAGTGGAGGGGAAGCCGTAGCCAGAGATATTCCTGGGGGTGTGGGGGAGTGAGGGCAGTGCATGGAGAGTGAGGAACAGTCTTTGATGAAGAGAGCAACTCTTCCACCAGGACGAGTCTCAGGTCTGTCATACCAGAGGAGAGCGTAACCAGGGAGAGATACTTGGGAGTCAGGCACGTCTTGGGGGAGGAAAGTTTCTGTTAGGCAGATTATGTCTGGTTTGTCAGTGGCAACCTGTATGGAAAGATCTGAAAGGTTTGAGCGAATGCCCTCGATATTTGAGGTCCACACTTTTATGAAGAGGTAGGGGAGGAGGCTTTGGGTGCAGGGGGTGGGGGGGAGGGTTGGTCAAGGTACGAAGGGAGGAGGTAAGGAGGTTGTTGAAAGAGTGTGGGGGATTGCAGAATACGAGGGGAGGGGGCCGAATGAGGAGGAGAAATGACTCTGTGGTGCTGGGGTAGAGGAGCGACAAGAAAGGGGGAAGAAGGCAGTTGAGGATTTGAGGCGGTGGAGTGAAGAGATGGAGGTGATAGGGCAGTGGAAGCTGCCAGCTTTGTGGATGACAGGAGGGGGCACCCTTGACAAGGATGCGTGAGGGGGATGAAAGGTGGGAGAAAAGTGAGGGGGAATTTTTGAGAGAGGTGAGATGGAGGCTTGGAGGGAGAAGAGTGGGATGGTTGCTTTGAGAGTGAGAGGTGAGAGGGGTGAGTTGGCACTAAAGTTGGAAAAAAAGAATGGTTGATGGAAAGCGAACATTCATAGCAAACTGTTTTTTTTTTTTAATGTTCTCGGTCAGAGATGCGATTTCACACAAATCCTGATGGATGTGATAAAGGCGAATTCAGAGAATGGAGAGAAGAAACGCTGTCACAGATGGATTTTTTCGGCAAGGTGTGAAAGAGAGGTCAAATTGAGAGCAGTCTGTTTAAATTGCAGAAGAGTAGTGCATTATGATACAGTAAAGAGTACCAAACGTTGAAAGAGGAAGATGAAGCATTTTAGAGATCGTTTTGTTAATATATTATTCTTAATGTTTGAGAGTTTTCAACAGATTACGTCATGGAAGTGTTGTAGAAAAAATCGAGGAAGAAGAAGAGGCAATGAAGAAGAAGAAGAAGAAGAAGAAGAAGAAGAAGAAGAAGAAGAAGAAGAAGAAGAAGAAGAAGAAGAAGAAGAAGAAGCATAATCAGGAGAAAGGTAGCGTTTTTTTTTGTTTTTTTTTTTTAATTTAAGATAAGAAATAGAGTGATTAGTTGGGAGGGATGGGGGACGTTTGGAAAGTGGGGAAGATATAAATTGAAGGTAATGGGGAGAAAAAACAAATGAACACGATTGTACACCGAGGGGAACCGGTAGGCCTCAAGCACCCGGTAAGACAACGTCAACGAAATCTCACAAAATAGCACGATTTTTGAAACAAAACCGAACTAGGAACACACAGTAACATGAAGGTGAGAAAAATAAACAGTTAAAACAGGACAGATAACGACCGGAAACTTAACTTTGAGATCGTCAGCAGAGAGCCCCGAAGGAGACCTCTCAATGCTCCAAACCCGGAACCGGAAGTGACTTGGGGATTTATTTTGTTTCTTTTCATGCATTTTATCATCCATGAATGTGGAACACTGTCAAAAGCTTCCATATCGTCCATCCAGATGGTGGACAATTTGGTTCTTCGCATTTTGAAATTTTCAACTACGGCCTTGTTTAGTTGTGTGTGCTGACCCTTTTGTTCTACCTCTAAACCTCCTTGTTGGGTTCAGTGATGGATCATTATTTATGTCATGATTCCTGTTGGAAGTTTGTGTGTTGTTTGTAGACTGTCTGTCAATGTGTCCACGTCTTCATATTTTCACTTTAAAAATTGTTTTCTCTGTTTCTGCTTGTTCGATCGATGCAAAATTTTTAAACATCGGAGGAACTCCCGATGGAGAATGTTTTTGTTGTTAACATTGTCGTCATATTGTTCGGTGGTGAGGAACGACCGTAAGATGGGGCAATAGGGCCGTCTCCCACCGAACACCCAGAATTAAAGGTCATCACCCCGGATAACTCCGAGTCGATGGGTCCCTTAAAGGACCGTGGTCGCCAATATTTCGACCGCGTGGCGGAGGGTTAATTGTCCAGACCTCCAATATACCGAAATAACCACGCGGTCGAGCTACCGGGGAAGCCACCCTCTCGGCCGACTCTGTCCGAACCAAGTCACATGCACCGACTCGGGTCCGGCGTAACCGAACGGGAACTTACGGCACAAACGGCCTTACTACTTCTCAAGCCCGAACCATGCTAGGCCAATGGAAGAAATGACAGGCAACGAACTGGAACATTTAACACGGGGGTTATTTACAATAATCGGGAAAGGAGACACAGAGCAGAGTTATCACGAATAAAAATGCAGGCAATGCACAGTGAGCAAAAGCACTTAACAATTCTACTTAACAGACTGGCCACAGACAGACACACACACCCAAAAAGAAATGGACCTCAAGGGTGTTTATTCGGCCCTTCAGCTCGGGAGGGAAGGCGAGCTGAGGGTCAGAGTCTGGCCGGGTACCTGGCCTCCTCGTGCGGTTTGGCCAAGACGAGCGAACCAGGATGAGACCAGTCGCGTCGAGCGAACCAGGATGAGACGAGCCGCGTCGAGTGAACCACCAAGCACAGGACCATGGAACCACCGAAAAGAAGACCACCGAAAGAACCCCCGAACCAGACACTCTACCAACGAAGCAAGGACCCAGAGACAGCTCGCAATCTTTCTTATCCCTCCTCCCGTGCGGTGTGGAGGGATCTGCTCTGAGGCGATGAGCCTCTGGATTGGACGAGGGGTTGTTGGGCGATCATTGGCCTCTCCTCATTGGACGAGAGGAACATTCCTCCTTGTGGGGGCGGAGCTGGCACTGAGGTGATGAGCCTCCTGATTGGTTCGGTGGGGGAAAATGGTGGCCATCCGTGATTGGAGGAGGTCCGGTGGGAGGAGTAACGACCACCCTCCCCCGTACATGTCTGAGAACCCAGACCGGAACAACCAGGGAAGCACCCTATTCCCCATCCACCCTCGTAGCGGTGTTGTGGTATCTCGGGTCGGCCGTCGTGCCGGCCGCTGTCGATTGGACGAGCTCACGGTGGGTGGATTGAACCTCACCCCTGTACGTGACACGTTGCATGTGGGAAAGGATGGCGATGGTGCGAGAATGAAGAGTTTGTGGTTTGGGAGGAAGATTTAAAGATGTATAAAACATCTAGCTTGTAAGAAACCCGCAGCGCACAGACACTTATCAACCCATTAAACATTGGGGAGGGTTCTAACTATCCACATACTGATTGAAATAACTGAACTATGGGACTGCTGACTTGTCTGTGTGCAAGAGGCTTCCAAATCCGTAACAATATGTCACATGGTATGGCAGACATGTTAAATTAAAGGGAAAATTTGAATATATATTTTTTTCTGAAACCATCCAACTAAAATAATTGAAACTTTGCATGTGTTATCAACTTCCCACTGGGTATGGAGGGTGATAATGATGACGTCATCAGTGAAGTCTTCTTCCAGCCTTGATTGGATGAATTGAAATCCTCTGAAAAATCTGAAACTTCATTTATCTGATTCCTGACCCGATGTGTGTGAATAATTAAATTTTTGACGTTCATAACCCAGTGCAAGAAACAATGTGATATAATAGGGTGCATGGATGATACGAGCATGTGGGCCATGATAGTAGTGGGCCATAATAGTGGGGTATTCAGTTAACAATGGAAATTTTGTTCAGAATGAACGTGCAAGGTGAGACGATGTGCTCGACGAGTGCTGTTCAAGTTGTAAAGTGATTTATTGATGTTTTTGCTCCATTCTTAATTTGCAGAGAAAAAATTTGAAACGTCTTCAAGTGTAAACTGTTCCTCATCGGTGGTCAGAGAAGTTTCTTTCGTTCATAACTTGACAGAGACTTTTTGTAAGGATGTGGACAAGTTTAGGGGTGTGTCTGCAAACAACAACAACTGCGACTGGTGTATCAATGTCTTGCAACTGGAGAGCCAAAGAAGTGAGAAGATAAAACAATTTTGCTGTTACTAACAAAAACTTCACTTCCTCATCGTGTTTTACAGGATGTGTTGAAATATGCACAGGTGAGACGTCATACAGGTGCACTGTGTGTCAGAAGGGATTTTCTTCTTCTTCATGTCTGTTGACACATCAAACGTTTCACACCGGTGAGAATTCCCAAAAGTGCTCTGTTTGCAACAAAGCCTTTAATCTGTCATCACACTTACGTGAGCACCAGATATTGCACACCTGGAAAAAACCCTACAATTGTTCTGTGTGTAACAAGGCCTTTGCTCGTTCATCAACTGCATCGAGACATCAAAGAATACACACCAGAGATAAACCCCACAAGTGTTCTGTGTATCACAAGGCCTTCATTAATCCATCAACTCTATCAGAACATCAAATAATACACACCGGAGAGAAACCTTACAAGTGTTCTGTGTGCAACAAGGCCTTCATTAATCCATCAACTCTGTCAGTACATCAAAGAATACACACCGGAGAGAAACCTTTCAAGTGTTCTGTGTGTAACAAAGCGTTTAATCAAGTATCGAACTTACATAAACATCAAATAATACACACCGGAGAGAAACCTTTCAAGTGTTCTGTGTGTAATAAAGCGTTTAATCAAGTATCGAACTTACATAAACATCAAATGATACACACTGGAGAGAAACCTTACAAGTGTTCTGTGTGTAACAAGGCCTTTACTCATTCATCATCTGCATCTAGACATCAAATAAAACACACCGGAGATAAACCCCACAAGTGTTTTGTGTGCAACAAGGCCTTCATTAATCCATCAACTCTATCAGAACATCAAATAAAACACACCGGAGATAAACCCCACAAGTGTTTTGTGTGTAACAAGGCCTTCATTAATCCATCAACTCTATCAGAACATCAAAGAATACACACTGGAGAGAAACCTTACAAGTGTTCTGTGTGTAACAAAGCCTTTACTCATTCATCATCTGCATCTCGACATCAAAGAATACACACCGGAGATAAACCCCACAAGTGCTATGTGTGCAACAAGGCCTTCATTAATCCATCAACTCTATCAGAACATCGAAGAATACACACCGGAGAGAAACCTTACAAGTGTTCTGTGTGTAACAAGGCCTTCATGAATCCATCATCTCTGTTGGCACATCAAAGAATACACACCGGAGAGAAACCTTTCAAGTGTTCTGTGTGTAACAAAGCGTTTAATCAAGTATCGAACTTACATAAACATCAAAGAATACACACCGGAGAGAAACCTTACAAGTGTTCTGTGTGCAAGAAGGCCTTTATTTGTTCATCATCTGCATCGCGACATCAAACAATACATCAAAGCAACGAATTCCCAGGAACAGGTGCGAGTGGAAGATGCCACATATGGGATGGAAATAACAGCAAATCCAGCACCATCGATTGCAAAGAAGAGAAATGAAAAATACAAAAAGATACATCAACAAATATATACACCGACAACTGGGAGAACGACAAAAGAGCAGGAAGATTGAAAAAATATCTTGGAAGAGTTGGGGAGAGACAAAGAAGGAACTTTGCAGGAGCTTGGAAGACGTCATGTTAACTGGGATGGAGAACGAGTCAGAGTGCAGTGTCTGTAGAAAGTCTACAGTCCCTTTCAAATTTTTGACCTTTTGATGCCTTATAACCTGGAATTCAAGGTCATTAAATCAGACTTTTCACACTGTTATTTACCAACCATAACCCACAACTTCCAAGTGGAAAACAAATTTTACAAGTTTCAGAAAATTAATTAAAAACACAAAACTGGAATATCTTGGTGGGATCGGTGTCCACCACCCTAAATGGCAATTGTAAACGATTTTCGGTGGAACCAATCACCTTAAAAATTACACACAAGGTTAATTGACCTCTTCCTGTTTAAACCCTCCTGATTCTGATGATTTCAGAATAAAATCAGCCGATCCTGTGGGTTTCCACTGCTGGGTCATGCATTTCACAGCAAATGCTCAATCATGAGCACCAAGGAACTTTCAAAAGACCTCCGGAATCACTTTTTGGAAAGGCACAGATCAAGGGATGGGTTTAAAAATGTTTCAAAGGCCTTGAATATCCTTTGGAGCACAGTCAAGACAGCGATGATTAAGAAATGGAAAGCGTATGGTACCACCAAGACCCTGCTGAGATCAGGCTGTCCCTCCAAACTGGGTGACCAAGCAAGGAGACTGATCAGAGGCCACCAAGATGCCAACGGCAACTTTGACAAATTTCACTGACAATATCTGCTGCTCTTCCTTCGCTCCAATTGGTTCTTCTGACCACGTCCTTGTTAAAGTGGACATCTCTCTTGCTGTTATCAGAGAACCACCTCATCGCCGTCGAGTCTGGCATTTCACTCAAGCCGACTGGCAGGGTCTCCGTGCAGCCATCAAACTTACAGACTGGTCTCCTATCACTACTTTCTCAAACATCAACTCATCCTGGGAATTCTTTCAAAGAAACTTGCTCTCCCTCATGCACAGATTTATCCCCTCTCGTGTTCAGTTGTCTTACCCTTCCTCCCGCCCTTGGTTTACTGAAGCTTGTGGTGAGGCAGTTGTCCTGAAACAACTTGCCTTTGCCTCATGGAAAGCAAACCCAACTGAGGGCAATCTCAGTTCTTTCCACAAAGCTCGGAACAAGTGTGTATCTACCCTCAGGAGAGCCAGAAAACAACATCTTTCTCATCTCAAGTCTGAACTCTCAAACCTCTCTCCCTCCTCAAAATCCTGGTGGCGTTTAATCAAATCTGTTTCTGGTGTATGTTCCCCCTCCATCCCCTCCCTTACCTCAAATGGCCGCACTGCTGATTCCACACGTGATAAAGCTGAATGTCTAAACTCGGTGTTTGCAGCTAAATCTTGTGTCCTAAATCCATCACTATCTCTACCCACTTTGCCCAGTCGCACCCAACTGTCCCTGGACTCTGTATCCTTTTCTCCTGACAAGGTGGAGAGCTTGCTTTCAAACCTCGGGTCAGATTCTGCAACCGGTCCAGACGGCATCAGCCCACGTGTCCTCAAAGCCTGCTCTTCTGCTCTTGCTCACCCTCTCTCTGTTCTATTCACCCTCTCATTTGCCCAAGGTCATCTGCCATCTGCTTGGAAATCTGCTAACATCACTGCCCTGCATAAAAAAGGTGCAAAAACAGATCCCTGTAATTAGAGACCAATCAGCCTTCTCCCAATCATCAGCAAGGTGATGGAATCCATCATCGCTTCAGACATGAAATCCTTCCTCTTCTCCAATGGCTTGATTTCCAATCATCAATTTGGTTTCAGACAAGGTCACTCTACCCTGGATATGCTGCTTCTGCTCTCCCATCAATGGATGGAGGTCCTCAATGCCAGACAGGAAATCCGAGCCGTATCCCTGGACATATCACGTGCTTTTGACACAGTCTGGCACACTGCACTACTCACCAAACTCTCTTCCCATGGTATTCAAGGCCATCTCCACTCATGGCTCGCAGACTTCCTCTCCTGTCGCAGTCACCGTGTGGCCCTAAATGGAGTTCTTTCATCCCCTCTTCCTGTGCAGGCTGGAGTTCCTCAAGGTAGCGTTCTGGGCCCTGTTCTTTTTCTGGTTTTCATCAATGATCTCTCCGACTGTCTGGAAAATCCTCTATCTCTTTTCTGATGACTCCACCCTCTGCCGTACCACCTGAACCCTCAGACCGGCAAGCAGCAGCTTATTGGCTCACTGCAGATTTGGGTAAAATCACAAACTGGTCCAACACGTGGAACATGTCTTTCAATCCGAACAAATCTCACACTCTCACTATGTCTCTCAGAAAGAACCGTTTGGAAACCCCCCCATCCACTTTCTCAACAATTCTCTGGAGGAAGTCCTTTCTTTCAAGCTTCTGGGTCTCACTATCTGCCATGATCTTTCCTGGGAAAGTCACATTTCCAACCTCGCCTCAGAAGCCAGTCGCCGACTGGGAATCCTCCGTCGTGCAATGTCCTTCCTCAGCCGCCTGATCTCCTTACCACTTACAAAGCTTTGGTCCGCAGCCTGATGGAGTATTGCTCTCCCCTCTGGACTGGTGTTCCTGCCTCCCACCTTTCTCGGCGAGACGCTGTGGAAACCTAGGCATTTCAGATCATTGGCATCTCCCGCGATGAGGCTGAGTCTTTGGGCCTCTCACTCTCTCACCGCAAGCTGGTCGGTGGTCTTTCTGTCTTCTACCGACTCCTCTCCAGCCTTGCCCCCCTGATCTCTCTGCAATTTGTCCCCACAACATTTCCGCAGGGCGCTCAAGGTCCGCCAAAAACCCCCTTCTGGTAAAACTACCAAAATCACGAATCACTGCTCACCTTCACTCTTTCATTCCACTTTTTTTCCCGCCTTTGGAAAAAAACTCCCTGACGATTTAATCCCATTCTTCCCTCCAGGCCTCAAAACAGCTGTTCACCACATCCTCTTATCATCCCCCATCCAAATCCTCTATCTTTTCTACCCCCGATAATCCACCCAAGCCCACCTCCTTCAAATTCCCTGCTTTTCTTGCTGAAAGTCCCTGTCTTGTCCATCTTGTATTCTGCATGTTCCCCGTCCCACCCTTCTCCCTTCCACAGATCTCCTAATGTCTCTGTTCCCCATTGTTTTGTCCTTCCCACTCCCTCCCCTCTTGTCTCATGCCCCCCTTGCTGTGCGTTTTTTGTTAGCTTTCATACGAGCCTCGATAAGGTTTACAAAAAAAGGGGTTTGGAACCCGGGACCCCCGGGGTAAAAAGGGGTTTGGAACCCGGAAATCCCGGGGGAAAAAGGGGCTTGGAACGATTCTTCCCCCCCCCCCTCGATAAGCATCTGCTATCTTTCTCTTTTCTGGCATTTTGATTGATTTTGCTTTGAAATTTATTCTTTATTTATCTCAGAAAAGAAAAAGTTCTTTTAATTTATTTATTAAATTATTAATAAATCATTTGTCGATTTCCAATCTGTCCGTGTTTGTCCTTTCCTTCCATTGGTTTGGAATTGTCAAAGAGATCAAGAGATAACATTGATGTTTTGTGGAGGGCACGCTCCCCGCTTAGGTAACCACGTGACCTCTAGTTAAACGGAATAATTAGACGGTGGACTCTGGAACTGGTGGTTAACTGGGTGGAGTTCGTGGTTTAAAACAACCCACCGAACCACAACGTTAATTGTGAACGATGGCCCCAGGTCCGGCTCTACCGACAACCGGGGAATAATCCCCCTGAGTGCCAAGCTGGTGTCTCGGTACCCGTGGCCGCAACAATACATACCCATGTACTCACATACCCATATACCCCCATACCAACATAAACACATACCCATGTATAACTCCTTTCTAGAGGGAAGATTGTCGATAAACATCAAAACAGAAAATAAAGAACGTTGTTTCGTTTCGAGGGAATAATCATCGACGAACTCGGACTTGATTTTCCACTTTCACAACACAATCTGAAACACAAACAATCCGTTAAAACGAAACGTTCAATCTTTGTATTTATTTTAAATCATGGACACGTGATGTGGCGGGAACCAATCAGACACCGCGATCTCGCGGTTCGCTTTTTCCCCAAACAGCTCGCGCTCTTCACTCGGTTACCACAGCGTACCGTCCTTCACCCGACACGACGTGCGGTCCACCATGACCCGAGATCTCAGAGAGAACACCCCGGGATCCACGAGCGGCTCCGATGGAGGATGCGTGGTCGGTCCGGGAGGTTCTCCGGAAGACCGCGGGTCCATGGTCGGTTCACCCGAGGACAAGGGGTCCAGACCCGGTACGTGACGTTCACTCCGTACCGAGAACTTGTGTTTCCCGTGCTGATCCGTGCTGTGTACTAACACAGGAACTCATTGATTTAGTGAATGTCACGATGTCTGGAGCGGAGCCGGAATTGAATTGTGAATGGAAATCCCATCCATGACATGTTACCCTCCCTCTTGTGCATGTATGACATCATTTTATACCTCATCACTTCATTCATCATTCGATTCCTCTTTAATTTCGTTTACAACAAATCAGATGATTTACTGGTGATGGGCCTCTGCACCGGCACACAATGGCCTGTTATTGAGGACTGCAGTGGCATCTTTAACGTCCTCGAGGAATCACTAGATGAGCAAACAAGCAACTTACCTTTGCTTTCAGAGGAAGGTATGCTCACTGATGCAACACCTTCCCTGTGCATCACCAGCTTGGGAGTTTATATCTCGTCTTGTAACAACCTTATTTGAGGCCAAATTATGTTCACTATCTATCTATAATTCCAGCAATGCGTGTGCGTGTGTGTGTGTGTGTGTGTGTGTGTGTGTGTGTGTGTGTGTGTGTGTGTGTGTGTGTGTGTGTGTCTGTGACCGCTGTTTCTCGACAACCACTGGTCCGATCTGATTGAAACTTGCCAGGTATATTGCCGGGGACCTGAGCATGTGCCTTTTCAAGGTTTGATATCAATCAGACAAGTGCTTCCCAAGTTATTATCTGGCCATTTATTTACCAAACCAATGACAAGACACGTCATTACGTGGGCGTGGCCGATGGGGAAGGGAAGCTCAGCCGCGTTCCCCATTACGGGTTACAACGTACGGGCTTCCGGAGAGTGATGACTTCGTGTATTCTAATAATTTCTCGATTTCTTCTGCGCATTTATAGATAAACACAATGCCACAGGTTATGATCGTTTTCATATGAGATGTTGCATAAATTTCAGTAACATCAGAGTGCTGGTCTGCTCCGAACCAGGAAGTAAATTTTTTTCTCTCTTCTCTTTTTGTTTTTCCTTGCGACGACATTGCGAAAAGGTAAAATATGTTGGCGCAAATTGAATAATTGGCCATTAAAACCTAAATTGCGAATCATCGTTCCTGTGATATGCGAACTTCCGCGCCACACACGTACGGGCACGCGAGAGCGAAGAAACGGCCTGTGTGGTTGTTGTTTGTTGCTCGCGGTTTGAATATTTATTTTTTATTATTATTATTATTATTATTATTATTATTTTGTTTTTACGGCCACATACTCGTCGATCTATAATTCCAGCAATCTGTGTGTGTGTGTGTGTGTCTGCGACCGCCGTTTCTCGACAACTGCCGGTCCGATCTGATTGAAACTTGCCATGAATATTGCCGGGGACCCGCGGATGTGCCTTTTAAGGTTTTATATGAATCGGAAGAGCGGTTCCCAAGTTTCGGCCATTTTATTGCTTTTTTCAGCGTTGGAAAGGTGTATATGTCGCAGCTGAAGTGTCATTCCACCTTATCATGCCATTTTTTCCCAAAGATATCTCAGAATAATGATAACAGCATATTAATAATAATAATAATAATAATAATAACACAATAATTGGCAGTAATAAATAGAACAACGCGATACAATGACCAATGTCTGTCAACCAATAACGACCTATATATTGTCTGTCAACCAATAATGACCAAAAACGTCTGTCAACCAATGACAAGACATGATGCTATGACGTTACGAATGACGTCACAATTAATGTATTATATATATATATATATATATATATATATATATATATATATATATATATATATATATTTTTGCATGATAAACGTCACAATTCTTCTTCTTCGTTTGGTATGATGTCACAATCGACGCTGGGGACCTGAGTATGTGCCTTTTCAAGGTTTGATATCGTTCTTCATCCGTTTCAGCTGTTTCCCAAGTGTTTCCCAGGGTTTGAAAGCTGTTTTTTTTTCCCAAGGTTTGAATTAATTGTTCAAATTATCAATTAATCCCAAGGTTTGAATTTTCCCAAGGGAAACAGCTGTTTCCCAAGGGTTTGAAAGCTGTTTTTCCCGAGGTTTGAATTAATTGTTGTGCTTGGTCGACATTTGTGAATACTGTTACGGAAATGCCCCTGACGGGAATACTAAATATAGAATTAGCTCAGTTCCCCCATTAAATTCATGTATAGATAGGTTGTGTGGTATAAGGGACGAGATGTGTCTGTCGGGAGGTGTAACAGACTGTATTTGTGTTCGTGCTGTGGTGGTGAAGCGAGAGATCGCTATTATTCCTTCCTCATTCCGGAATAGGCCCCTCCCAGTCGGCTGAGAGGAGTGGCCAAGAGCGAGGGGTGTGGCCTGGACAGGAAGTGACGCGAAGGGGAGGAGCCTTTGGTCAGGGAGTCGCCGAGACAGACGTGTGTCGAAGGAGCTCGCGTGTCGAGGCGAGAGAGAAAAGAAAAAGGCAGTGGTGAATCGACCGGCAGAGAAAGTGGGACCTGCACATCGATTCACCTCACGACTCGAAGGAGAAAAGAAAAGGGGACGAAAGGAATGCTGTGTGTGAGGAACGGCCGGGTTCTCGAGGCGTGCTCGGAGTCGCTTCGAGGCGAGCGAACGAAGGAGGCACCGTGTTGGGTCTGCCGGGAGAGACGCTGAACCGACCTGCACGTCGGTGATTCGACCGAGAGAGGAACTGAGGGGACGAAGCGGGAGTCGGGCTTCGAGGCGGGAAGGCCGGAGAGGATCCGCCGGAGCGTCTGACGGTCTTTGCTCACCTCACGGCTCGACACGTTGTGATCCGCCTGCGGAACTCGGACCTCGACTGGGACCTTGTATGGAGAACAGGCCAGGCCGGGATTCGTGTGCTGAACCCTGGAGAGAGAGCGGCGATCTCGCATCGTCGACGTGGCGCGGAGCCGGAGCGCGCTGAGGAGAACCGCGCGCGTGGTGACTCGGGCGGGAGCTGGAGTGCTGCGCCGCCATTTCTTGCTGCGCGGCACGTTCGAGCGGGAGTTCGAACCCGTGGAAACCCGCTGGTTTTTACGAGCGACCTTCGTGCTTTTGGGACACGGTCCTCTCGTCCATGAGCCATCACCAAGTACTCTGTCTTGTCCTGCATGCATGTTTGTTTGCACGTGTTGTATAAGGCAGATTTCGTAGAATCCTCTCGAAACCTTTAGCCGTGGTTCCCTAGTTAAGAACGGGTTGATTGTTAATAAAACCACTGTCGTGTTATTGCTTGTGTTGTGACCCCTGATGTTCCCCAATAAATCTGGTTGGTTCGTATGAAGTTGCCGCTATGGATTAATGCGTGTCGCGTCGAGGAACGATCCGTTCGATTGGCATACAAGACCAAAATGGTTACAGACTGGTAGACTCCGCTCGGTCACTGACAAAGCCAGTCTGTAACTTGGGGTTCTATCTCCCCAACTGGTAAGGTACAGGAGTACGTTGGTGTCGCGATTAAAGATGCGTGACCTGAGGCCTGTGCCGAGCCGGCCGGCGTGAAAGACTCCCGGAGACGGTGGTGGCGAGGGTGGCACCAGGGACCTGGTCAGATTCCCGCCACCCCGGATCCGCAATAATACATTTTCAGAGAGAGGGCGAGAGAGGAGGAGCGAGACGAGAGGAGAGAGAGGGGGCGGCGAGAGTGAGGGGGCGTCACAATTCTTCTTCTTCGTTTGATATGCCGTCACAATTGACACTGGGGATCTGAGTATGTTTCCCAGGTGTTTCCCAAGTTATGGCCATTTATGATACGGTTGGTCCGATCTAATTGAAAAAATGCCCCAATCCAGTCGTCATTTACGAGAGCGAATGAACGAAGCTGCACATACTGGCACACACCGACGGGCCCGCACTAGTTATATTTAAAGATGTGAAGGGTGAACTAAGTTACCACAAAACCAGTCGGCTGTTTGTAAAGCAGAGTTGGTGAGAGTTCACCAGGAAACTAATTAATTCTGCTCGATGGATGGAAGTCACAAGTTCAAGGTCAAAGTTTGACCCAAAAATCATTTTTCACGAAATTTTGACCCGAAGCTGTGACCTCGACCTTTGACCTGCTGTATGAACTGTTATGAAACCATTGTCATGGGATTGGTATGTTTGTTTCGACTCTTTATCTGTTTCGTTAAATTATAAAGGTATACCTGGTGTTGGTTTAATGGTTTGGGTGGTGGGCTTGGTTTACTTGGGTCCTGAGTTCAAATCCCACTTGGCTGTTGAATTAATACCAGGTGGGGTTGACTCAGCTTGTCATCCTTCTGAGGTTGGCAAAGTGATACCAGCTTGCTGGGATGATTGAGCCGTTTGAGAATCCTGTGTCAGAGTGGCCACCTGTCCAGGATTGTGTCCAATAATCCAGGAGACTGCTGCAGCAGCACTGATGCTCCCTCTGTACAGAGTGTGGTCTTCATGGATGGATCATAAAGGACATATTTAACAACATTACTCATCACTGAGGGTCAGGGACTTGAACTCTCATGAGCACCTAACTAATTAAATAATTTACAGTTAATCATAACCTCTTTTAATTGAGGAAAGTGTGAAAATGTTATGTATAAAACTTAATTCGTGTTTGTTTGCTTGTTTACCAGCAAATACTTCCTGTTGCTTCGCTGTTGGGAATATTCAAGGGAAGAGGGAGAGGAGGGAGGGGAAGAGGGAAAGGAGGGATGGGAAGGATAGAGGAGAGGAGGGAGGTGAGAGAGGAAGAGGGAGAGAGGAGGGAGGGGAAGGATGGAGGAGGAAAAGAGGGGTGGGAGAGAGAGGGATCGGGTGAGCAGAGAGAGGCAGAGGGAGAAGGTAGAGAGGGAGGAGAGGAGGGAAAGTGTGGAGGGGGAGAGCAGGGGGGATCCAGGTAGATGTGACGCCGAGTTTAACACCCATCTGGGAGACAACACACACATTTATGAATCACCCTGCCTGTGAAACACCGGGATGAGTTTATAGCTGGGTCGGGATTCAAACCCAGGCGAGACAGCAGAGAGCGAGCATGCGTACCTCTCGGCTATCCTGTCGTGATCTGGTAATTCATTACTGAGGGGAGGGGGCACAAGGGGATGGGAAGGCAGCATGAGGGGAAGGGGCATCGTGAGGGGGGAAGGCAGCTTGAGGGGAAGAGAAGGCAGCGCAAGAGGAGCAGAAAGCAGCACGAGGGAAGGGGAATATTTCATTTCACTCATTTCAAGCGGAGGTTCAAACCAAAGCAAACAACAATGAGCTTCGCAGCGAAGTGGAGGTGATTTTTGCTCACGCCATATGCAGATGCAAGCTGTAAGGATGGTTAATAAACATGATGTCAGCTGACTTCCAAGCAGAGGGAAGATAACCCCGGTAAAATGATAGAGTGAATGGAGCAGGATGTTTGTAAGTACAACGTGCCGTCGTTTGATTCAATCCGTAAGGGAAGCGACGGGTACTTCGACTGGTGGAATACATAAAGCACAATTATTTTTTATTTTGTTTTTTTTTTGTTGCCGCACACACACGAAGCGAAAGGTGGAGTTAAGCAGTTTGTTCACTTTGTCTGTCCGTCAGTCTGTTGACAAACATCAGTTTATGTTCGGGGAACATTTCCATTTCAGTTGAAAGTTATATTTTGAACATTAATCGGAAAACAAACCTATAGTTTGTCATTACTTTGGCTTTGAAACCGTCCTGATCTCACATGCACGGAGAGGAGGAAGATATTCGTTTTAATCTGCCTGAAAAATTGAAACGAAATTGAAACGAAATTGAAAATCATTCCAAACAGAAAACTTACTGTTTTAAGGATGTTATAAAGGACACAAACAACAGTGTTCCATCTCCACCTCGAGGCCCCGAAGCGAGTGCACCAGTTACCCACCCGCAGGATGTCACGGCAGAAAGAAAATAAAGACACCAATGTGCCCTTTGTGGTGTTTTATGGATGAAACCTGCAATGCCTTCAGCAAGTATTCACACCCCTCGACTTTTTCACATTTTGTTGTGTTCCAACCTGACTTCAAAATGGATTAAATTTAAATGTTTTGTCACTGATCAACACAAAATACCCCCGAATGACAAAGGCAAAACATTTTTTGAAATTTTTACAAATCAATGAAAACTGAAAAGCTGAAATGTCTTTTGTCAATGCGTACTCAACCCTCGAAGTCAATACTTTGTCGTGTTGCAGTGTTGCTTTGGTTGTATACTTGGGGTAATTGTCCCGTTGGAACGTAAATCTTCGCCGCAGTCGAAGGTCTTTTTCCACTCTGAAGCAGGTTCTCCTCAAGGAGGAGGAGATTGGGACAATACTTTGTGCAGAGCATTGGTGCTGCTTCAGCAGTCTCTTTGGCTATTGGGCACAATCGTGGACGGGTCGCCACTCCGACGCAGTATACCAGCATGCTGGCACTCACTTTGCCGACCTTGGAAGGATGACAGGCCGAGTTAATCCCACCTGGTATTCAACAGCTGAGTGGGATTTGAACTCAGGACCCTCGGATCCAAAGCCCGGCACCCCAACCATTAAAGAGCAGGTTTTGGGTCGCTGATGACTTTGCGAGATTCCAAGGTTGTAAGCACATTAATAATCGTTGGGCAATTATTTTCTTACATTTGAAATTCGAAATATGCTAAAATTAACTTTTAATTCAAATCTTTTGTCAGTCATCGAAAAACAGACCAGAATTTACCGAAGATGCTATGACGTCACGTTCTCCGAAAACTTCGTGAACATTCGGAAACAGCGTGTGAACAATGGTGAGATGCGAATCAGAGAGTGATTTCAGCTGTGATGAAATTGAGTGTTTTCATTCCGATATTGCCGAGGACGAGTCGGAGGATGATGGGATTTATACGATGGAGTTTCTGGCCCTGAGCCATATAAATTTGAGCCACTTACAAGTGCAAGGAAACGGCCTATTTCATGTACAAGTGGCAGGACTGACTGCCATCTCAGGGAGGACGGATACCTCCCGTGGAGCAGAAGGGCGGAAGCTTGCTTGATCTTGATTTTCAGTACGAATACAGACCGTGAAAGCTTGGCCTTGCGATCCTTTTGACTTTTTGGGATTTAAGCAAGAGGTTTCAGAAAAGTTACCACAGGGATAACCGGCTTGTGGCGGCCAAGCGTCAACAGCGACGTCGCTTTTTGATCCTTCGATGTCGGCTCTTCCTGTAATTGTGAAGCAGAATTCGCCAATCGTTGGATTGTTTACCCACTAACAAGGAACGTGAGCTCGCAAGAATAAGGTAAGTTTGGTGCAATTTGAGCTTTTATTCGTCGAGTTATGAATGTTTCAAGTTGAGGGCGCCTGGCGCGTATGGCCGCGGGCGCCTTGGCTGGATCTAGGCCGCGGTGCTTTTTCCCCAAAGATGAGGTTTAAAAATCATTTTTCATCCCAATAAAGGTAATCATCACATGCCTGACTTGTTAAGCTGTCGGATTATGTAAAGATTGTTCGTAGATGGCTGAATATTACGGTTTTATGACTGACAAAATAATTTTAAATAATGCTGTGAATTCCTGTGGTGAATTGAGATTTTTGCTTCGATCGGCGTTGCGGGTTCGTTTTAAAGTCAATTCAAATTCTGTTTTCGGTTTTTGCAGTCGCTTAGGATGCTTAACACTTGGTTGTTGTGAAGTTTGTAAAATTCCGATATTTTATAAGGTTTATGTTCGATGGCGCGCAGGGCCGAGGGTGCCTTGACTAGATGTTAGGCCGCAGCGCTTTTTCCACAAAGATATTGTTTAAACGATTAAAAGGCAGGAAAAATTCGCCCGTTTTGTTTGTACAAATCTTATCCACTGCCAGCGAATGTTTGATTCCTTCGGGAATCGGTGGGAGCAATTACCCGTTTTCCAGCCATTTTCGCAAAACATGACGACACACGTACGAGGCATGATGTACAAATATCCAGATAACTTTGTTCTACAATAATTCAAAATAAAAAAGGAAAATATAGACAGTTGCAAGCTCAAAAAAGCGAAAGAATGGCCCTCTCAACTGGACACTTCTTCAATGAGCGAGTGAGCTTCCGCTTTGTTTTGGAGAACGTGACGTTACCATCCAGATATGGCACACGGCTGTTTTTTCAACAGCCTCGAGAATAACAACTTCAGAGTTAAATTTCATTAATTTTCTCAATAGTTAGGCAACCACAATAGTTTGCATCGAACTATTTAATGCACATATAATCATATTGATAAATTTTCAGAACATGTTTGGTGACCCGCAACCTGCTCTTTAATGCAACATCAGACAGCCAACTCCTCAAGGATTTGCTTGTGTTTGGCTCCATTCATTGTTCCCTCTATCCTTGCAAGTCTCCCAGTCCCTGCCGCTGAAAAGCATCCCCGTAACATGATGTCACCGCCACCATGCTTCACGGTGGGAATGATTTTGGATGGGTGAGGAGCTGTGCTCACTTTTTGCCAGATGCAGTGCTTTGCATTGAGACCAAAGAGTTCCATTTTCTTCTCATCAGACCACAGAATGTTTTGCCTCTTGCTCTCAAAGTCTTTCACGTGCCTTTTTACAAACTGAAGACATGCTGTCACGTGCCTTTTCTCAGGAGTGGCTTCCATCTTGCCATTCTCCCATAAAGCCTAGATTTTTTTTCGTGCTGCAGAGACTTTTGTCCTTCCGAAAGGTTCTCCCATCTCAGTAAAATAACTCTGTGGTTCTGTCAGAATGGTCGTTGGTTTCTTCTTTTCCTCCCTGACAAAGGTCCTTCTTGTCCGGTTGCTCAGTTTGTTTGGACGGCCAACTCGAGGAAGAGTCTGGGAAGTTCACATTCTTTCCATTTTCTTATGATGGAGCTCACTGTGCTCTTGGGACCTTTCAACACGAGAAATTTATTTCATACCCTTCCCCAGATCTACGCCTCCTCACAATTTTATCTCGGTGTTATACGGACAGTTCCTTCGACTTCATGGAAGAGTTTCTGCTTTGACACTGTCAACTGTGGGACCTCATCTGGAAAGGTGTGTTTCTTTTTCGAAATCATGTCCAATCATTTGAATTGGCCACAGGTGGACTCCAATCAAGTTTTTTTTTGTACACATTATCGAGACTCTAATGAGAGCGAACACATAACGCACAACAAGGGGGCAGGAAAGGGAAAGGCAAAACAATGGGGAACAGAGACATCAGGAGATTTGTCCCAAACCCCCTTACTGTCTTTGTCCGGCTAACCTATCCTGTCCATCTACTCCCAACCCCGAAGATCCTTTTTGAAGGGGAATAAGGGAGAGACTAGTGTCCTGCCTCGAGGCCCAAGGAAGCCTCAGAACAATCTCCACGGAGTTCAGCAATCTTCCCAAAGTGAGTCCAGTGGCCTTCAGAGAGTGAAGGGATGGATGGTGCGAAGGGGTACATTTCCTATCTATCCTGGCATTTATTAAACTTTAAACTATCCCCGGGGCTTTTCAACACACCTGCCTCTTTAAACTATCGGTTCTGGCAACCATGATTCCCGTCGCCTGTGTTGGTGTTCCTTATAAATTTGGGCCTGGCCCTCAAATTTTCTCTCGTGCCCTTGCACAATTTTGTGGCTGGGCAGCGTGGCTCAACTGGCAGGGACTTCCATCTGCCGAACTCAAACTACGGCACCCCGGGCCCCGAGGCTGTCTCCGAGCCTACCTGCTCCCTATGAACGTGGGGAGTGTCCTTCCCGGCTACTCCCCCGGATATGCCCAGGTGGCATCTCGGTGCTCCGGGTCCCGTTTCCGACGGGCCACCCGTGCCCAGTACACTATCCCGTTCCCTTGGACCCATGGCCTACTCTGGCCCATGAGTCCGGTGCCTGGGGTGCCCTCCACTTAATACTCACCTTTCCACAGCCACGCTCCCAGCCGGTCAATGGACTACTGTACCCTTCAAAAGGTTTTGATCCTTCGTACACCACCAACAGAACAAACTCCTTTTGGTGAATTTGACTGACCCACAAACTAAAATTACACTGACCCCGGGGTCACTTGGGTGGGATTCACTCCTCCCCCAATCATTTGTTCGCATCATGCATTCCACATTTGCTCCACTGACACACTCTGGCCCGCTGACCCACGTTCACTCATTGTACATTTTTCACTTTTCCAATTCACTTACATCACTCAACACTGCCATTCTGCTCACTAAATTCCCCAAATTGCTCGTGCTCCCCGTCATCCCTTATCCTAATGCACTTTCCTTTTAACTCTACGAAGCTAATCTACGTCCCCACTACACATTCCATGTCGGTCCGTGTCTCCCAAATCCATTTCTAAATCTATCCTAAATTCCCACTAACTTGTTCCACGGGCCCCATGAGGAATAATCTCACGCCCCATGAGGCCGGTCTCTCTATCGCTAAACCCTTCCCACTAACTAGTGCTCCTTTGCCCGAGCGAGGATGCTTGCCACATCCTGGCCGGGGCCGTGTACTTGGAGCGAGGCCCTCATTTTTTCTTGCACCGCCAGGGCGGCGATCTGTGACTCGCTCGTTCGTCCCTTCTGTCCGACGATACCTGGGACCTTGTCGTCGCCCTGCAAACTGCAACAAACGCTTGCGTTCGAGGGATTCCTCACGCGGGACAACATGCGCTGTTTACCCAGCCTTCTTGCTGCGAGATCCCCGGTGACGTCACTTGCACACTGAACCTGTGCGTGTTGCTGTGCAGGCCAGCCCGAGCGTATCGTCCCGTGGACCCGCTCCACGCGTTCCGCGAACAGAACACGCGGCATGCAGCACGTGATGCCCCGCACACGCGCCCACATGGGAACCCGCGTGTTCCAAATTCATACAACACTCACCTACATTTTAACCGTCCACGAGGTCGTCTTGTCCCAAACGCGGAACCTTTCCGCACCGGATTCCCTCAACGCAGACGCGCGTGCGAGGGACGTTCGCAAAATGCGGAATGGGCCTTGCACGCTACGTCCTGCGAAGCCGGCGCGGTTAACAAAATAGCTTTGTGCGGTCTACCAGGCTCGCCATTTCCGTCTCACGTCTGGATCGGTCCGTCGTCCATTTCCATGCAAGCACTCTCGCACGCCATGTTACTCACACCACTCGCACACCTAGACACGCACTCCGGGACAATAACATTGGGGATTCGTGTCCCGAAGACACACTACAAGGGGTCCCGAGGCCTCTGCCCCCCCCAAACTCTGCATGTACCCGTTCACATCATGCACCCGCTCGACCTCGCACGGCCTGACCAGACTCACCTGGTCGCAGTTCACTTCGAGGGAGCTTATCCTCTCCCTCTGTTCCTGAGGGAGGCTCTCCTGATGCTCGCACCGGGTCACGAAACATTCCCCATGCTCAACCCCATTGTCCCCGCCGATCTCTACCTGTGTGTGCTCCCCTTTAGTTTCATGCAATTCGTCCCCCTCTTTTCATTTCTGCGTCTCAGTCACTTCGTTTATTATTTCTGTAAATTCCTGGCTTTTCGTCTCTTTTATTTTCTGCGTCTCCCTCACCTCCTTTAATTTTTCTGTCGTCCCCTCGTGTCCGAGTTAATTAATTTACCCCCTAATTGTTGTGGCGTCACTCGTCATCCCCACCTCACCCGTCTCCATTGCGGGCCCGACACTTTTGCACTCCCTCCTGACTCGGTCGTTTCCCAACGTGCAGGCGCCATTTTCCAATCCATCGCCCGCATTTCGCCTTTCCACTCCTCCAGACCCGCCTGCAGGTTCAACCCCATACTCTGCATTCCCCCTGGCTGTGTTTGCATGTCACCCCTCATCTCGTCCATCTTATTTTCCATTTCTATGAAGTTCCGGTCCATCCTTTGCGCATTCGCATCCATCTTGTTGTTCTGTTCTTGCACATCACCCCTCATTCGGCTTTCCAATCCTGCCAGCATTGCCATCAACTGGCCCATGTCACGTGGACTCGGTGTAGCCAATCTGCCATGACGGTGTGCGGAGCCGGCAGGGATCGGGGGGGGGAATTCATGGCGGGGGGGGGTGTCATACGCTGCCCCTGCCACTCCCAACACCCCTTCTGGGTTTGGCTGCGGGGAAATGTCTTCCTGCATGGGGGTGTCGTCCTGGGCCATTGGTTCCTCTAAACTTCTAAACCCACCTGAGCCAGCTCATCTTGGCTCGCCATGGTGCGTATTTGAGAATAAATTTCACTCGCTCTCAATTTGGAGGGAATGGTGGGGGGTTTGCTCCACACATCCCTGATCCGAATCCCGTTAATTTTGTGGAGGCGGAGGGGGCCGATCGCACTCCTGATCACCAATTCGTTGTGGGCCGGGGTTCGGTGGCGATAAACGACCAATAGGGGGAGCAGTAGGGTCGTCTCCACCAAACACCCCGGAATTTAGGTCGTGACTCTCGGATAAGTCTGAAAGGTCACAAACACGAGAGGAGAGAGTAAGATCTGAAAGGAATTTAGGTCCCTTCGCGGACCGTGGTCGCCAATATTTTGACGGCGTGAGGTCGGGTCCACTTGTCTCTTCCAATTTACCGAAGTACTCACGCCGTCTACCGGGGAAACCACACCCTCGGCAGACTCTGTCCGAACCGAGTCCCATGGACCGACTCGGGTCCGGCATATACCGAGCGGGGGTTACCAGAGCTACGCCGGTCCCGATGACAACTTACGGCACATGGCCTCTCGAATTCCCAATATGCACCTTGCGAAACCAATGAAAGAAAGTGACAGACAATGAGCTGGTACATTGAACAATTGGGGGGGGGAGGGTGGGGGGTTATTTATAATGGGGCAGGGGAGCACAGAGAGCAGAGTTATCATGACAAAAATAAATGCAATTTACAATGTTCAAGACACTTAAACAGTTTCTACTTCCAGGACAGCACCACACACATACACACACACACACCACACACATACACACATACCCATACACACACACACACACACACACACACACACACACACACACACACACACACACACACACACACACACACACACACACACACACACACACACACACACACACACACACACACACACACACACACACACACACACACACACACAGACACACACACACACACACACACACACACACGAAATGGACCCCGTTGGGTCTTTATTTGGCCTTTCAGCTCGGAGAGAAGGTGAGCTGAGGGCAAGAGCCTACACTTGCACCTGTCCGCCTCGTGCGGTCTGGTCGAGCTTGTCCGGTGCCGGGACTCGAACCCACCGCCACAACGCAGCACCAAGTACCAGCGACGAGGGAAAGAGCGACGGACGCCAGCCATCACGAAGGAGGACGAGGCAAGAGATGACGAGGCGACCGGTGATCAAGCCAGAAAAAGCTTCCCCTGATGAGGCGACACCAGGCGAGCAGACCCAGACCGCCAGACAGAACGCCCCAATCACTCTGCCTCTCTTGAGGTCGGAGGGATTTCTTTCATCGCCACTCGCGTCCTGATTGGACGGTTGCATCGCGCGATTCGCTGGCCATCCCTCAATGGACAGGCCCACGGTAGGTGGGGCAACTCTACCTGTGTGTGCTCCGCCTACCTGTGTGTGCGATTGTAGCTCCGCCTACCTCCTCACCTCAGGCCACGTGCGTAATGGCGACGTTCGACTGTTGTTGTTGTCGTTGATAAAAAACCTAACTAAAAAAATTAACCCGCAGCACACACATGAAATTCCCTTTAGACACAGGGGATGGATTCTAACTATACACTTACTTATCGAAATAACTGAACTGCGGGCGCTGCTGACTGTCTTTGTGCACAAGGTTTCCAAATCCGTAACAATATGCATGAGGTAGGAGTGGATAGGAAGCCATGGTCAGAGGTATTCCTGGGGGGTGTGGGGGAGTGAGGGCAGTGCATGGAGAGTGAGGAATAGAGTCCTTGATGAAGAGAGCAACTCCTCCACAAGGACAAGGCTCAGGTCTGTCATACCGGAGGAGGCATTATCCAGGGAGAGATACGAGGGAGTAAGTTGTGGAGACATCTCAAGGATAATCAAAGGAAATTGTATGCCTGAGCTGAATTTGGAACGTCATAGCAAAGGAGTTGAATACTTATTGTTGCAAGACATTTCAGTTTTTTTGTAAAAATTTACAAATTTTCTTTTTCAATTTGTCATTATGGGTATTTTGTGCAGATCAGTGACAAAAATTAAATTGTGTGGATCAGAGTCGTTCACTCACGACTCTTAAGTTGACAACTTATCTCAGGTAACCAGTTTGTAAAATATACCACAGCAGGTTATAAATGGACGAAAGGTTCGTTGTGATCATGTTCAAAAGATTTTGTGCAGTGGGTGCACATCGGATGAATCCGACAGGCCAATTGTGTCGCAAAAGTCCTCAGAGGGTGAAAGCTTTGTCACAACCCAACATGGAGAACAACCTTTGTCCACAGATCAAGCTGTCTCAGAGGGAGGTTGTATTGGGGTTCTCCAAGCTATTAAAGGACAATACGTGACTGGAACCATGTGAGGAGAGAGTGGAGCAACGGGCAGGCTGCCTTTTCGATAAGGCCAGCAAGAAGATGCCTGCTTTGAAGTCATCTCCAAGACAACAGCAGGGCAGTAGATTCGACGAGTCGACCGACCAGTAGATGAGAGCAACTAACATACAGCGAGGTGAAGTTGATTCTTTGTCGTCAGGGAATGTGGTCGCTGAAGTATCCCACTCTCAGCATTACGTGGACTCCAGATTCCTCCTTCACTGTTTGAGTAAGTTTTAAAATTAATTTTGTCACATGAAATTCAGAGAATGTGCCTTTCTTGCACCACATTAAATTGAGCAGTTCAGGAGACAGACTTTCTCTCCTTTGCCTCCTACGTTTTGGGATTGATTTTGGGATTTATTTTGGGATACTTGGGGATTGATTTTGTATATTTACATGCATTTTATCATCCATGAATGTGGAACACTGTCAAAAGCTTCCTTATAGTCCATCCAGGTGGTGGACAATTTGGTTCTTCGCATTTTGAAATTCCCAAGTCCTCCTTTTTCAGTCGTGGGTGGTGGCCCTTTTGTTCGACCTCTAAACCTCCAAGTTGGGTTCAGTGATGGAACATTATTTCTGTCATGATTCCTGTGAGAAGTTTGTATGTTGTTCGTGGACATATTATTGGCCGGTATTTGTGGGGAAGTTTGGTTTCTTCAGAGTTTTTTGATGAGAAATGTGTTTCCTTCTCCAAACCACTCATGCACTTCCTTTTCCTCTTGGATCAGTTGTTTGAATGCCCTGGTGTCATGACTGGAGAGCATCAAGTTGTTTCAACCAGAAGTTTGGAATTCCGTCTGGGCCTGGATTTTAAAGTTTGGTGGCGTTTTTTGAAGTGTTTTTAATTATTTATTTATTCATCAATTATAATCACTGGGGACATTTCCTCTACCAACATGGTGCTTCTTCTTTTCCAAGTCCACGATCCATTCTGCTTCCTTGTTATGTTCCTTTCAATCCCCAAGAATTCCTTTCCAGAATCTTTCCCCACCTTTTCTTTTTCAGGGGGAGTTGACACATTCTGCTTTTGTTTCCCTAATTCGTGGAAGAATCTCTTCGGGTTCCTCTCAAATATCATGTGGTTTTGTTTTCTCCTGTTGTTTGCTTTCTCATACGGTGGTGTTTTTTATTTATTTATTTATTTTTATCTTTCTTGCCATCATTTCCAGATTTAGTTTGTTTTCAACACCCAAGCACTCGAGGTCTTTGTCTCCAATTTTGTGTTTGTTTTTATTTTTTGAATTCTCTTTTTTAGTTTTGGTTTCTCTTTCCTTTCCTGAACTGTTGTATTTGTCCAATGTGTTCGGTGTGTCTGTGTGCATTTCTGTCTGTCTGTGTATGTTTCCACATCTTCATATTTTCACTTTAAAAATTGATTTCTATGTTTCCGCTTGTCTGATCGATGCAAAATTTTAAACATAACAGGAACTCCCGATGGAGAATGTTTTTATTGTTAACATTGTCGTCATATGTCACATGGTATGGCAGCAATATTGAATTGAAGGGAAAATTTGAATATAATTTTCTCTGAAACGACTCAACGAAAATAATTAAAACTTTGCATATGTTATCAAATCTTCATGGGGTATATCGGGTGATAATGATGACGTCATCAGTGAAGTCTTCTTCCATCCATGATTGGTTGAATTGAAATCCTTCTCTGAAAAATCTGAAACTTCATTTATCTGATATATGTCCAGACTTTAGTGCAGAATTAAATTTTTGACGTTCATATCCCATTCAAAGAAACAATGTGATAGAATGGGGTGCATGGATGATACGAGCATGTGGGCCATGATAGTAGTGGCCATAATAGTGGGGTGTTCAGTTAATAAGGGTAATTTTGTTCAGAATGAACATGCAAGGTGAGACTTTGTGCTCTCCGAGTGCTGTTCAAGTTGTAAAAGTGATTTATTGATGTTTTTGCTCCATTCTTAATTTGCAGAGAAAAAATGTGAAACATCTTCAAGTGTCAACTGTTCCTCGTCATTGGACAGAGAAGTTTCTTTTGATCGTCACCTGACAGAGACTTTTTGTCAGGATCTGGACAAGTTTAGGGGTGTGTCTACAAACAACAACTGTGACAGGTGTATCAATGTCTTGCAACAGGAGAGCCAAAGAAGTGCGAAGACAAACAATTTTGCTGTTACCAACAAAGACTTCACCTCCTCATCGTGTTTGAAAGGATTTCTTGAAATATGCACAGGTGAGACGTCACTCAGGTGCATTGTGTGTCAGAATGGATTTGCTTCTTCTTCATGTCTGTTGACACATCAAACGTTGCACACCGGTGAGAATCCCCACAAGTGTTCACAATGCAGGAAGGCCTTTTGTTCTTCATCAAGTTTATATCGTCATCAAAAAACACATTCGAGGGAGAAACCCCACAAGTTCTTTGTTTGCAACAAAGCGTTTAATCAGTCATCACACTTACATGAGCACCAGATATTGCACACCGGAAAAAAACCCTACAATTGTTCTGTGTGTAAAAATGCCTTTGCTCGTTTATCAACTGCATCGACACATCAAAGAATACACACCGGAGAGAAACCTTACAATTGTTCTGTGTGTAACAAAGCGTTTAATCAAGCATCGAACTTAAATACTCATCAAAGAATGCACACCGGAGAGAAACCCTTCAATTGTTCTGTGTGTAACAAGGTCTTCTATCATCAATCAACTTTATCGAGACATCAAAGAATACACACCAGAGAGAAACCTTCCAAGTGTTCTGTGTGTAACAAAGCATTTAATCAAGCATCGAGCTTTCATAGACATCAAAGAATACACACCAGAGAGAAACCCTTCAATTGTTCTGTGTGTAACAAAGTGTTTCATCAATCATCGAACTTACATAGACATCAAAGAATACACACCAGAGAGAAACCCTTCAATTGTTCTTTGTGCAACAAAGCCTTCACTCATTTATCATCTCTATCCACACATAAAAGAATGCACTCTGGAGAGAAACCTTATAATTGTTCTGTGTGTAACAAAGCATTTAATCAAGCATCGAACTTACATAGACATCAAAGAATACACACCAGAAAGAAACCCTTCAATTGTTCTGTTTGTAATAAAGCCTTCAATAGTTCATCATCTGCATCTACACATCAAAGGATGCACACTGAAGAGAAACCTTACAATTGTTCTGTGTGTAACAAGGCCTTCATTAATCCATCAACTTTATCGAGACATCAAAGAATACACACCGGAGAGAAACCTTACAATTGTTCTGTGTGTAACAAGGCCTTTGCTCGTTCATCAACTGCATCGACGCACCAAAGAATCCACACCGGAGAGAAACCCTTCAATTGTATTGCGTGTAACAAAGCGTTTAATGATCCGTCATCTGTATCTCGACATCAAAGAATACATCAAAGCAAAGAATTTCCAGGAACAGGTGCAAGTGGAAGATGCCACATATGGGATGGAAATAATAGCAAATCCAGCACCGTCGATTGCAAAGAAGGGAAATGAAAAATACAAAAAGATACATCAACAAAATATATACACCGACAACTGGGAGAAGGAGAAAAGAGCAGGAAGATTGTAAAAACATCTGGAAAGAGAAGGCACTTTGCAGTGGCTTGGAAGACGTCATGTTCACTGAGATGGAGAATGAGTCAGAGTACAGTTTCTACAGAAAGTCTACACCCACTTTCAAAATTCTCAACTTTTGATGTCTTTTCGCCTGAAATTAAATATCATTAAATCAGACTTTTTACACCTTTATTTACACATCGTAACCCACAACTTCCAAGTGAAAAACAAGTTAAACAAATTTCAGTAAATTAATTAAAAACACAAAACGAGAAAAGTGTTACGGTTGTGGAAATTCACAGAACACCATTCAGTCTCCCCAGAGGTCAGTTATTTCGGTAAGTGTGTGTTCCAGGTTAGATTTCCCCACCAATGTAGAACGGGAATTGTTTGTGTGCCTGGCTGTGCATCTTTGAGGAAGTGTTATTCTTTTCTATCTTTATTTTAACAATAACAACAACAACGACAACCCACGGCCGCGTTTGACGGTGATCTCCAACACGGCCGCGTTTGACGGTGATCTCCAACACGGCCGCGTTTGACGGTGATCTCCAACACGGCCGCGTTTGACGGTGATTTCCAACACGGCCGCGTTTGATGGCAAGATCGGATCAAAACGGCGTTACCCTCTGAAAGAGCTGGCCAATCGGAAGTGAGAGGGGTGGATCCAGCCTGGGTGAAGGTTTAGAGGTGAAAAGGGGGACGACGCTGATTTCGGGTGGTGAAGCCCAGAGCGACCCCTCCCCTTGGGGCTATAAAAAGCGGCGTCCGCTCACCGGCAGTTGAGTGGAGTGGAGTTCGAGGCAGTTGAGCGCTGCAGTTGAGTGGAGTTGGGAGTGCTTAAGAAGAGCGCTTGAGGAGAGCGTTTGAGTTGAGCGCTGCAGTTGAGTTGGCGTGGGGAGCTCGGAGGCAGTGGAGAGCAGTGGAGAGCTGGTTGCTTCGAGTTCGTGCTGCGCTGGAGTTCGTGGCTTGCCGTTGGCGGTGGGAGCGGAGAGACGCCCCGTTGAGAGCTGGAGAGTTCGGAGTTTGGGCAGTTGGTTTGCTGGGGGTTTGCCGGCGCGACCAGGAGGCCTGAGTCGAGACCCGTTCACTCTTCCAGCCCCTCGTCGGCCAAGCCAGGCCGCAGTGGAGGCCGGACGACCAAGGGAGCCAGTCGGAGCTTTGGGGTCCAGGCAAAGACAACAAGGGTCGCCGAACCAGGACTTAGCGAGCCACCACGAGGGTAGCCACTGGCCAGGCAGGTAGCCCGCCCAGTCTCTCGGAGCCCCTTCGGTCATCCCGGCTCCGACTAATTATAAAGGCTCACGAGCACGGTTCTTTCTTTCTGGGGTTTTGGATGAAAGTCTGTGGCGCCTTGTCTACCTAAGTAGAACTGAATAAGTGAATTATTGTGTACATGATAGTAGACATCGGCTGTCGGCTTTTTGCTCGTGTCTTGTCCCCATCCCCCCCATTCATTGCAGATGTGCATTTAAAATAAATACCCCTATTGTTTGAATGTTAACCTGCTCGTTGTGTCACTTTCTGCCATTGACTGCCATGATGCATTTGGAATATTAGCTGGCTGATTATAAGCCGATAAAATGTACATCTGCTCCGATGGGACTTGGCGATATAAAACCGCTCGGCAATCGCATACGGAACGAGCTGCTCAAGCGGCTCGTTTTCGTGCAGGCCCCGTCGAGGTATAAACTCCCGGCATTTCTGTCTGCGCGAATAGTTAGGTATATCGACAATCCGGCGATCGACCCTGCAGCGCGTGGACAGAAGAGTTGGCTGGTTTATGGTGGGTTAAGAACACCCATAGCTGGGTTTCGGCGTTAATCCGGAAGCTGCGACTAGATTGCCACGTTCGGTGGGCGCGCGCGCCCGCAATTGGGCTAAAGGTGGTCGTCCACACGCCGGACGGGCGGAAATCTACAACAATATCTTGGTTGGATAAGTATCCACCCCCCTTATAACGGCAATTGCAAACGAGCTCAGCCGTAACCAATCATCTTCAAAATCAAACACCAGGTTAATTGACCTACACCTGTTTAAATTGTAGTGATTTTGATGATTTCAGAATAAAATCAGCTGTTCCTGTGGGTATCCACTGCTGGGTAGTGCACTTCACAGCAAATGCTCAACCATGAGACCCAAGGAGTTTTCAAAAAATCTCCGGGATAAAGTTGTAGAAAGGCACAGATCAGGGGATGGGTATAAAAATATTTCAAAGGCCTTGAATATTCCTTAGAGCACAGTCAAGACAGTCATTATGAAGAAATGGAAAGCGTAACACCAAGACCCTGCCGAGATCTGGTCATCCCTCCAAACTGGATGACGAAGCAAGGAGACTGGTCAGAGACCACCAAGAGGCCAACGGCAACTTTGAAAGCGCCACAGGCCTTCATGGCAAAGATTGATCACTGGTGTGCTTGTGACAACAATATCTCAAGCATTCCACAAGTCTGGGCTCTCCACCCAGGTGGCAAGAAGGAAGACATTCCACAAAAAAGCCCACCTTGAGTCCTGTTTGATGTATGCAAAAATACACACGAAAGATTCTGAAGCCAGCTGGAAAATTTTTTTGTGGTATGATGGAAATTATGGAAAAATGCAAAACGCCACATTTGGTGCATTCACAACAAATCACATCAGCCAAAGGACACCATACCTACTGTGAAGCCTGGTGGTGGCAGCATCATGTTGTGGGGATGTTTCTCATCATCAGGAACTGGGGCACTTTTTACAGTTTGCATACCAAGTCGAGGCTTGTGTAAGAGCTAATACACAGAAACATATCACAAGACAGGAGACAAGAAGGGAAGGAAAGGGAGGCATAAAATAGTGCGGAATAAAGATGAGGATATCTGTGGAAGAGAGAGGGATGGGATGGAGGTAAACAAGATGGTACGACAGGGACTTTCAGGAAGGAAAACAGGGAATTTGAAGGAGATGGATTTGGGGTGGATCAACTGGGGTCGTAAATATCAAGATTTTGGATGGGGGAAGAGATGAGATGGTGGTGAACAGCTGCTTTGAAGACCTGGAGGGAGGACTTGGATTGAAGAGGGCATCGGAGTTTGTTCCAGAGGCAGGAAAGAAAAAAGGAATGAAAGAGTGAAGATGAGCAGTCATTCTTGATTTTGCAGTTTCACGAGAAGGGGGTTTTTGTCAGACCATGAGTACCCTGAGGAAATTTAAGGGGGACAGATCACAGACAGAGCAAAGGTGGGGGGGGGGGCAAGGCCAGGAAAGAGATGGTAGAAGACAGAAAGATCACCGACCTGCCTTCGGTGAGAGATTGAGAGTTCCAAAGACTCACCATCACGGGAAATAGCAATGATCCTAAAAGCCTTGGTTTCCACAGCGTGAAGTCGAGCTTGGTGTGAGGCATTAGCACAACCCCAGAGGTTGGAGCAGTAATCCATCAGACTGCTGATGAAAGCTTTGTAAATGGTTATAATCTCAGGTGTGCCAAGGAAGGACTTAGCACAATGGAGGATTCCATGTTGGCGATTGACTTTGGAGGCCAGCTTGGAGATGTGGCTTTCCTTGAAAAGATCATGGCAGATCGTGAGACCCAGAAGCTTGAATGAAAGGACTTCCTAAACGGGGAATGTTGAGAAATGGGGGGGGGGGTGGTTTGTTCCAAGTGGTCCTTTCAGAGAGACAAAGTGAGGGTGTGAGTTGTCAGGATGAACGGAAAATGGATGGAGCAAAACAGAAAATCCGAGAGGAAAAACTGCTGCCCTCGACAAGAGAACTGAAATTGGGACAGAAGTTCACCTTACAGCATGATAACGACCCGAAGCACACAAGCAAAGCCACACTGGAGTGGCTGAGGAACAAAAAGATATCCTTGAGTCGCCCAGTCAGATCCCCGACCTAAATTCAATCGAGAATATTTGGCATGACTTGAAGATTACTGTCCATCAACACTCCCCACGCAGCTTGACTGAGCTTGAACAGTTTTGTGCAGAAGAATGAGCAAGTATTACCCAACTAAGGTGTGCAAAGTTGGTCGAGATCAATCCCAACAGACTCACAGTTGTAATTGCTGTCAAAGGTGTTCCACCAAGTATTAAAAATCAGGGGGGTGGACATTTCTCCAACCAAGATATTCCAGTTTTGTATTTTCAATTAATTTTAATAGAATAACAGAATTTTAATGGAGTTTGTTTTTCATTTGGAAGTTGTGGGTGACGATGTGTAAATAAAGGGGAAACAGTCTGATTAAATGTAATTTAATTCCAAGCTATAAGGCAACAAAAGGTGAAAATTTTGAAAGGGATTGTAGACTTTCTATCGGCACTGTAAATACCCAATACCAAGGACACAATAAAGAAGATGGCCGGTGGAGTCAATCAGGGCAGGTGCAGGTTCTCTAAGGTAGAAATAGAAAACACCGCCACCTTCTCTCAAATTGTAAAAACCTCATGTCAGAACACCTGTGCACACAAAGATACAACAAGGTATCGAGAGCAATCCACCGACACATGTGCAAAAACGTCCATATCCCAGTCTCAGAGAACTCTTGCAAGCACGAATCAAATGTGACACCAGGATCTGAAAAAGGAACCTGGAAGTTAAAGTGATCCAACGGGTGATCTTGTATCCAACGGCTGTATCCAATGGGTGATCTTGTTCCAAGCGTGTGTCGAAGAAATTCTCAATTCCTCCTGTACATTTGAGTCAATTAAAACAGCAAAAACAAATTTGAACATCGATTTGGAGAATCGGGGCAACACAAGCAACACACTCTTTCCCTGACTCTGCAGTACATAGAAACTTTCAATTCCGATGTCGTTTTCAGTGAGACGAGGTCTGTTTATCCTCCAAACATGCTGACTCCATCGCTGACATGTTGTGAGTTCAGGGAAGAATCACTCGCAGCTTTGTTGCAGCAGTCATCTGAAGGTCAGCATAATTTTGAAGGGATCAGGAATATTTATGAACTCAAGGTTGATAGGAGTTTTCAGAGGGGGTGAGATCATCCAACGATGTTTTGATCATCCTCGAGAGAGAATGGCGTCAAGACTGCAGCCCTTTGGGTGCTCGGATGGATCACACATCGCTCCTTGTGGCGGAGGTCGGAAAGTCAGCCCACATTGAAAAGGTGAGGGAAAGATTTATCATCTGCTCTGGCCAGTTCAATCCTTGGTTGGTGTTGTTGTGACCCAACCAGACTTTCAACAGCTAAAACAGCTGGGTCAGGAAGAGCTTTAAATCATCCATGTATCGAAGGTGTGTCACCTTTCCTGTTTTTTGGATGTTCTTCTGTTGGTTGATAGGGTGTATCCATCTCCATGTTTGTTGATAACGTCACGCAGTGGGTCGAGCGCAAGACAAAACAAGAGGGGAGAAAGACTGTCTGCCTGGAAGATCCCATGCAGTGTCTTCACATCTGGTATTTCGATATTTCTTTCTGAGTGCTGCACTATCATCGTGGTATTCCAGAGTTCCATTGCTTTCTTAATCAGTTTGATTCCTTGGGGATTGATTTTGTATATTTACATGCATTTTATCATCCATGAATGTGGAACTCTGTCAAAAGCTTTCTTATAGTCCATCCAGATGGTGGACAATTTGGTTCTTCGCATTTTGAAATTTTCAAGTATGGCCTTATTCAGTCGTGGGTGGTGGCCCTTTTGTTCGAGGTGTCAACCTCCTTGTTGGCTTCGGTGATGGAACATCATTTCTGTCATGATTCCTGTCCGAAGTTTGTGTGTTGTTCGTTGACATGTTATTGGCCGGTATTTGTGAGGAAGTTGGGTTTCTTCAGATTTTTCGATGAGAAATGTGCTTCCTTCTTCGAACCACTCATGCACTTCCTTTTCCTCTTGGATCAGTTGTTTGAATGTCCAGGTGTCGTGATTGTGGTGAGCATCAAGTTGTTTCAGCCAGAAGTTTGGAATTCCATGTGGGCCTGGATTTGAAAGTTTGGTGGCATTTTTAAAGTGTTTTAAATTATTTATTTCTTCATCAATAATCACTGGGGACATTTCCTCCACCGACATGGTGCTTCTTCTTTTCCAAGTCCACGATCCATTCTGCTTCCTTGTTTTGTTCCTTTCGATCTCCAAGAATTCCTTTCCAGAATGTTTTCCCATCTTTTCTTTTTCAGGGGGATTTGACACATTCTGCTTTTGTTTCCATTATTCGTGGAAGAATCTCTTCGGGTTTCTCTTAAACATGTGATTTTGTTTTCTCCTGTTGTTTGCTTCCTCATGCGGTGGTGTTATTTGGTTCACGAGTACCAGCCAGAGTGACCACTATATTCGTTATGTCTGTGTGTCTATCTGTCTGTCTGTCTTTGTGTCTGTCTGTCCAGAGCATAACTCCGTGGACTTTGATCCGATCTTGATGAAACGTGGTTATCTGTTCCATATCAATGTCTAGTTGTGTTTTCCTGGATTAGGGCGTGCTCCGCCCAAAAAATAGCCATTTTCGGGGGTAGTTGGATTAAAAATCTATCTTCTCGGGAATTGACTGAATGGAATGGGTTTTTCGGTGTTTGAATAGCAAAATGAATTATCTAAAACTTGTCGTTGTCCGATTTTTCATTTTCGTCCCAATGTCAAGGTCATAAGGTCAACAACGTAGAAAATTGCGAATTTTGACATAAAAATCATACGACCACCCAAACTTTGAGAGCTCGGATGACAATATTTTTTATGCATTGTCTTGAGGTCATACCCCACCTAAAGTCTTGAAACCATTTTGCTGTATCTCGAACACCTTGCCCATGGCGCCCCCTTCAAGTTTGTTTTTACGCTGATTTCATCAAAGTATGAATAATAGTAGAGGATAAATGGGGCTTCTGAGGCATCCATGCTAATGAATGGGGAAAAGGGGGTAAACTCTATGAATTAAACTCCAAAACAGGAGACTGATTCCTCCCCCTCCCATACAAATTAATAGGCTAACCTTTCTGACTCAAGGCTCATTCGGTTAAAACAGGAGAATGGTTTTTCTCTCTCTCTCTTCCATACAAGCTCATGTTGAATTGAGACTGTCTCAGGGCCCAAAAAACCCCAAAATGATCCTCCCCAAACAAATTAATAGGCTAACCTTTCTGACTCAAGGCTCATTCAGTTAAAACAGGAGAATGATTTTCTCCCTCCCCCATCCAAGCTCATGTTGAATTGAGCCTGTCTCAAGACCTAAACAACCCCTAAACAGGAAACTAATTCCTCCCCATCCCATACAAATTAATAGGGGAAGCTTTCTGACTCGAGGTCAATCAGGACAAAACAGGAGAATGATTTTTACCCATACAAGCTCATGTTAAATTGTCTCAAGACCCCAAAAACCCCCAAAACACAAAAAATATATAAAAAAAACCCAAACCCCACCCCACCCCCACCCCCTCGGGTGACTCTCGGTCCATGGGGTCAAAAGAAGAGATCGATCTCTGCCCCATTACTTACTGATTTAGTTTTATATTTTCACTCCACTCAAAGATTGATTTAATAAATATTTGTCCATGTTCTATTCGAGGCAATAAATTAATTTTCCGATTACATTCATCACCATCGAGTATATTCACAAATACTATTTTAGAACTTAGTTCTTGGTTTTTGTGTCTTTGTTGAGCAGAAATGAAATGATAAACTTCTCTCAATGCTCTTGTTTGACCATCTCCTGATCCACATATCATTTTGAGATTGTTGTAAATTGTTTTTCCATTGTTCAATTGATAACCATCAAAGTTTTCAGTCCATTCAAGGATATTAATTTTTTTCTTTACATCCTCCAACTTATTCATAATTAAATTTATCTGCTTATTTGTGTTATTTACTTTTACCCCAGTTATTTCTTCAAGAAGACTTCTTTGATATTTCTCACATTCGATATGTTTCCCATTTAAATACCAAGGCTGATTACATCTCCACTCTTTGGCTTGGTTATTGCTTGGTTCTGTCATTTATAAATCAGAAAAAGACGCCCCTTGACACTTATACTTATAACCAGAAGGGATACTCTTGATTCCATTCTCTAAAATATATGTTTTATCATTAAAAGCTCCTAATGCTTTCTTATTTATCTCTTCTGAATATAATTGATGTTTATAACTTCTTATTGTATTCATTTTTCTGTACTCTTCCTTCTTTCAGGAGAAACAGTTGTAATAATTTTTAAAGTTTATTGTTTCTTTGATTATATTTTTCTTTCTTCCCTTTAGCTTCTTGTTACACCCTTCAATCTAATTATTATCAATATACGTAAAAGCATAAGACTTTGATCTCAAACCCACAAATTTACTCATGACCTTTCCACCCAACTCATCCTTAAACTTACCAATAACGTTTTTATTCTTTAATGGAAATAACATGCTATCAGACTTATAATTACTTGTATCATACATATCAATATTATCAATCATATCCTCATATACATCACTTGTCTTAATTTCTAATATAAAACTATCTGTATCCATATTTAACAATGACACATTATCCTTATACTTTAATTTTAAATTATTATAGTAATAGTCAAACAATAACAACTTTGACAAGTCAGGAATTGATGTTCCGATATAAATCGGTTTATCTATTTCAATACTCTCTTTTTTCAAATGAATCGCACAAAAGTTCTCTGAAAACACCTCCGCTCGTTCAAAACTTCGTCTATTAATTAACTTTGAAACCTGTTTCGAAGATGCAGAAAGTCTTATGGTTTGTCGATTCCTAACATTTTCCAGTCTTTCCAAATACAGCATTATTCATTAATTTATAAAAGTCCTTCTCAAAATCTGTTTTTGCTTCTGTTCTCCTTTTTGTATTAAAATCAATTCATTTCTTTAACCAATGACTTTGTTTAAATTTTAAAATTCGATTAATTTTCCTCACTCTCAACCCAGCAGATAAATATTGTCTCAAGTTCCTTTGATGGAAAACATAACTTTCTTTATCATTTAATGTTGCAAGTAGTTTTTCTGGAGATTTACCTTTTATATTGTTGTGGTTGACGAAATTCGCAAACCACCATTCAGGTCCCTTAGGTGAGATATCTCTGTAAGTATATGTGTAGTTAGGCCCAAACCCGTTGTTTCGAGGGAATAAATGTCATTCATTCGGGCTGCGACCCCTCTAGATAGCCGTTTTTCTTTTACTATCTTTATTTTGGACCAGCCGCCATTACTACCACCACCAACCACGTCTCAACAGCCATCACACAACAACCACCAGCCGCAACGCCGCTTCACAACAACAACAACGCCAACAGCCACGACCTTTACCGTCACATCTCGCTCTCGCAACCATCGCATCACCGCCATTTCCGCGCCGCTTGTGGGCACCGATACTGGACTCGTGCAGGGCGCGCACCGAGCAGCGTGTGCAGAGACATCACAGCCTTTCCGAAGAAAACGGATCAAAAACGACTCACGCCCACTTCTGTTCCGTCCTATCGGCGAGCGTGGGGCGATTTGGCCCCGCCTCCAGGTGCGTTGGAGTAATATCGCTATATGCAAATTCATGGATCAAAAAGCATTCACGCCCACTTTTCCTCGGTCCAATGGGGAGCCAGCCAGAGGTGAAGGGTCGAAGGTAAAGGGTCGAAGGCGAAGGAGCGAGGCCCCGGGGGCTATAAAACGGCCGCGTTCGCTCGCCCCGAGGCAGTTCGGAGTCGGTGGAGTTGGGAAGAAGAAGCAGTAGTAGTCAGTCGGTGGAGTTGGGAAGAGCCAGTCAGGAGAGGAGTCGGAGAAGGCGGTTGGACGGAGCTGTGGAGAGTTGGAGAGGTGGCGGCGGCGAAGGCGGTCGAGGGGGTGCTCGTGTCAGAGTCGGGGAGCTGCGGAGGGGAGAGGCCGGCAACGCGACCGAGGTCGTGGTGGAGACGCTCGTCGCGGGACCCGAGACAAGGAGATGTCCTCCTTCCCCCGAGCATCAACAACCCCCTCCTGTTTCCCCCCGCGCTGAGATAGTGCGAGAAGGGGGCCTCGTTCCCACCCCATACCAGGCAGTCCCAGCGAGGCCCGCGGAGTCGGGGCGCCAGCGCCATTTTGCGGCTCATCACCAGACGGGTAGGCTCGACGTGGTCTCGGCCCCAGGCCGTCTGCCCCCTCATAGTGGAGGGTGGTCCCTTTTTCTTTTGCTTTGAGTATATGTGTTGTCGGCGCCGTCTGTGAAGTAAAACTGTATAAGTGTTGCCGTGTGCTCGGTAGTCGGTTAGCTCTGCATTGTCTTTTGCTTTTACATTTGCTTTTTGTGCATTATTGTGTGTTTCTTCTTCTTCTTTTACATTTGCTTTTGGTGTAATTGTATATGTGTGCTTTCCGTTCATCGCGAAATAAATGTGCTTCATGTTGAACTGTTTTCCCGTTTCGCTTCGTCTTTTCCTTTATTGAATCTCCATCTTACTTCACGTAAAGGGTTGGTCGTGGGCTAAAACGCCCGATAATTAATCGAACCGTCCAGGTTGACGATAACACCGCTCGGTTATCCCGATAGTACGGAACGGGTCGCTTAAAGTGGCCCGTGTCCGAAGTCGACCTGCGGCGAGGTGCGATCGCCCGGTCTACCCTCCGTGTGGGTACTTAGGTAGGTCGAATTTGGCGAGCAACCCTATCCCACGCGGGGGGCTGATTGGCACGATCGTGGTGAGGCCGAAAGGTCCACCCGTGACTAGTTCCCGGCGTTCGTCCGAGAGGGTCACGACGGGATTGTCCGTCCGGTGGGCGACGTGCCGCGATTCGAGTTACATGGCCGTTCGCACGCCGGCGGGCGCGAATCCGCAACAATATTAAATGACTGTTGGAAATCACGAAACCATTCTTTTCTTGGACTTTCTTTATCAGGGGCATAAGGTCGGTCTTTATGTTTGTTATGAAGTTCTTCTGGATATTTTAAATCAACCTCAAAATAATATCCAACTTCAGCTTCATCCAATTATTTTTGAGAGGAGATAACAATGTCAAGTAAAACTTTTTCATCATGTTTTTCTTTAACCCAATGAAGTTTTCCAGAAGGTAAAGATTGAGACATAGCCCACTCATACAAATTGTTAGCATCATAATACATCAGGTAAGAGTTGTCCTCATTCTTATTATAATTGGGAAGATATTTATTATTTGCTTTCGCATATCTCTTGGAACATACTTGAGATATTCCTCCTCTTTTCGCCTTCTCTATCATTAAAAGCATATCTATATCACTGATTCATTCCAAATTTTGTCATTTTTAACATAGAACTCCAAGACAAGCCCGGGGCTGTGTAATAGTGAACGGGGTCTAATCCATTAGAATTTTTATTATGACAGACTGTTCTAAAAGTTTCAAACGCATCAACCAATAACAATACATCAGTTTTAAGATACAAATCATGATATTCTCCAAGATTCTTTATATTAAACTTCTCCCAAACCTTTTTAGCTTGTGTATAATCTCTATCGGAAATATAAGTTTTATTTAACTTTCCATAGAAACTTTCCCTTGAAGGAAGTTGTGTTTCTTTAATCTTCTCAAATGAATCCATTTATTCATGTAGATATATTCCCTCTTGTGATAAGAGATCAATCTCTTCTTGATTTGAGAAATATGATTTAAGACTCGGGAAGTTTTTAATATTTGATACTAAGTTAGATAATGGACTTGATATAAACTTGTATGTGTTAAGAAATCTGATATGGGTAATATGGGGGATGTATGAATTGTTTTTGTGAATGAGATGTATTTTTGATCTGTGTTAGGAATGGCAGAAATATCTCCAGATGTCTTTGAAAGTTCATTTATAAATAGATGTGTGTCATAGTGAGCGTTGTTGTGAAGAAAGACAGGAATAAAATTTGGAGGCTTGAATTTAAGATTACAACAGGAATGAGCTGGACCTCTATATTTAGCAGTAAGATGACAGTGATCCCTAAACTTAACGTCTCCCTCAATGTTCTCCTCAAAATATGACAGAAACTGTTCTTTCCAAATTCCTTTTTCTCTCTCTTTGTTAATGACATTAGTTTATAGGTTTTCACCATTATTTCTCTTTGGCTGATACAGTCTTTTTCCAATCGTCTTACAAACTCCTTTATAGAGGAGATGCCTCAGAGGAGTTTGTAAGACGATCTCTTCTTTTGACTCCATGGACCGAGAGTCAAAGAGGGTGGGGTGGGGGAGGGTTTTGGTTTTTATATTTTTTTATATTTTTGGTTTTTATATTTTATATATTTTTTTATATTTTTTATAAAATATATATTTTTTGTGTTTTGGAGGTTTTAGGGGTCTTGAGACAATTTAACATGAGCTTGTATGGGAAAAAAATAATTCTCTTGTTTTGTCCTGATTGACCTCGAGTCAGAAAGCTTCCCCTATTAATTTGTATGGGACAGGGAGGAATTAGTCTCCTGTTTAGGGGTTGTTTAGGTCTTGAGATAGTCTCAATTCAACATGAGCTTGGATGGGGGAGGGAGAAAACCATTCTCCTGTTTTAACCGAATGAGCCTTGAGTCAGAAAGGTTAGCCTATTAATTTGTATGGGAGGGGGAGGAATCAGTCTCCTGTTTTGGGGTTTTCGGGATTTAATTCATAGAGTTTACCCCCTTTTCCGCGTTCATTTGCATAGATGCCTCAGAAGCCCCATTTATCCTCCACTGATAATAATCCGAGGAGTGCGAAATTCCATATAGCCTATATGACGTTATGATGTTCCTGGAATGTTCCAGAGGAAGTTTTGCATCAAAGGTCATAATCCTTGTCCTTTGACCTTTAAAGGCCACAAAGGTAAATTTTTCAAAGTTGTGGGAATCGAACCGGGTTTTCGACCTTCTTCGATGAACTAACTCCAATAAGCTATAGGACGTATCCTGTTTCCTTATTTTAATGTCCACAAAATTGTTTTGTGACCTTTAAAGGTTATGCAAAGGTCAAAATTTGAAAGTTGTTGAACGAAACCGGGTTTTCGACATTTTGCAGCGAATAACCTGTCACACGCACCACATCATGTTGATCATTTTATAGCTTGGTCAAAAATTATCACATTGTCTCATCCTTGACTTCTGAAACAATCGACATCATCAAATACCGCTCGTGAACCATTGTCGTCTTCAGACGTGTCTTTCTTCCTATCATTTCCAGATTGACTTTGTTTTAAACACCCAAGCACTCGATGTCTTTGTCTGCAATTTTGTGTTTGTTATTTTTTTTTTGAATTTGCTTTTTTAGTTTTGGGTTTCTCTTTCCTTTTCTGAACAGTTGTCGTTGTCCAATGTGTTCGGTGTGTCTGTGTGCGTTTGTGTCTGTCTGTCTATGTGTCCACGTCTTCATATTTTCACTTTAAAAATTGTTCTCTGTTTCCGCTTGTCCGATTGATGCAAAATTTGAAACAAAGGAGGAACTCCCGATGGAGAATGTTCTCTTTGTTAACATTGTCGTCATATGTCACATGGTATGGCAGCCATATTGAATTTCAAGGAACATTTGTAATTTCAAGGAACAAAAATTGAAGGGAAAATTTGAATATCATTTTCTCTGAAACCATTCAACGAAAATAATTGAAACTTTGAATGTGTTATCAACTCCCCATGGGGAATATCGTGTGATAATGATGATGTCATCAGTGAAGTCTTCTTCCAGCCATGATTGGTTGAATTGAAATCCTTCTCTGAAAAATCCGAAACTTCATTTATCTGATCTTTGACCAGACGTGAGTGAATTAATTTTTTGACGTTCACAACCCATTCTAAGAAACAATATGATATAATAGAGTGTGTGGATGATACGAGAATGTGGGCCATAATAGTGGGGTGTTTCGTTAATAATGGTAATTTTGTTCAGAATGAACATGCAAGGTGAGACTATGTGCTCTCCGAGTGCTGTTCAAGTTGTAAAAGTGATTTATTGATGTTTTTGCTCCATTCTAAATTTGCAGAGAAAAAACTTGAAGCGTCTTCAAGTGTCAACTGTTCCTCGTCATTGGAGAGAGAAGTTTCTTTCTATCATCACCTGACAGAGAGTTTGTGTCAGGATGTTGACGAGTTTAGAGGTGTGTCGACAAACAACACCAACTGTGACAGGTGTATCAATGTCTTGCAACAGGAGAGACAAAGTAGGGAGAAGATAAACAATTTTGCTGTTACAAACAAAGATATAACCTCCTCATCGTGTTCAAAACGATGTGTTGAAATATGCACAGGTGAGACGTCACACAGGTGCACTGTGTGTCAGAAGGGATTTGCTTCTTCTTCATATCTGTTGACACATCAAACGTTGCACATCGGTGAGAAACCCTACAAGTGTTCACAATGCAGGAAGGCCTTTTGTTCTTCATCAAATTTATACAGTCATCAACAAATACATTCAGGTGAGAAACCCCACAAGTGTTCTGTTTGCAACAAAGTGTTTAATCGCTCATCGAACTTATATGAACATCAAAGAATACACACCGGAGAGAAACCTTACAATTGTTCTGTGTGTAACAAAGTGTTCAATCATTTATCTAACTTTCATAAACATCAAAGAATACACACCGGAGAGAAACCTTACAAATGTTCTGTGTGTTACAAAGCGTTTAATCAAGCTTCGAACTTACATACCCATCAAAGAATGCACACCAGAGAGAAACCTTACAAGTGTTCTGTGTGTAACAAGGCCTTCGTTAATCCATCAACTCTATCAGAACATCAAAGAATACACACCGGAGAGAAACGTTACAATTGTTCTGTGTGTAACAAAGCGTTTAATCACTTATCAACTGCATCAGCACATCAAAGAATACACACCGGAGAGAAACCTTACAATTGTTCTGTATGTAACAAAGCCTTTGCTTGTTCATCAAATGCATCGAAACATCAAAGAATACACACTGGAAAGAAACCTTACAATTGTTCTGTGTGTCACAAAGCGTTCAATTATTCATCTGACTTTCAGAAACATCAAAGAATACACTCCGGAGAAAAACCTTTCAATTGTTCTGTGTGTAACAAGACCTTTACTCGTTCATCAACTGCATCGAGACATCAAAGAATACACACCGCAGAGAAACCTTTCAAGTGTTCTGTGTGTAACAAAGTGTTTCATGAAGCAACAAACTTACATACTCATCAAAGAATACACACCGGAGAGAAACCCTTCAAATGTTCTGTGTGTAACAAGGTCTTTACTCAGCAATCAACTTTATCGAGACATCAAAGAATACACACCAGAGAGAAACCCTTCAATTGTTCTGTATGTTACAAGGTCTTTTCTCAGCAGTCAACTTTATCGAGACATCAAAGAATACACACCGGAGAGAAACCCAACAAGTGTTCTGTGTGTAACAAAGCGTTTAATCATCCATCTAACTTTCATGCTTATCAAAGAATACACACTGGATAGAAACCCTTCAATTGTTCTGCATGTAACAAGGCCTTTACTCATTCATCAACTCGATCCAGACATCAAATAATACACACCGGAGAGAAACCTTACAATTGTTCTGTGTGTCACAAAGCCTTCACTCGTTCATATTCTGCATCGACACATCAAAGGATGCACACTGAAGAGAAACCCTCCAATTGTTCTGTGTGTAACAAGGTCTTTTATCATCAATCAACTGTATCTGGACATCAAAGAATACATAAAAGCAAAGAATTTCCAGTAATAGGTGCGAGTATATGATGCCACACAGTGTCCACCCCCTTTATAATTGCAATTGCAAACGAGCTCAGGTGGAACCAATCACCTTCAAAATCACACACCAGGTTAATTGACCTCCACCTGTTTAAATTGTAGTGATTCTGATGATTTTAGAATCTAATCAGCCGTTCCTGTGAGTATCCACTGCTGGGTGGTGCATTTCACAGAAATTGCTCAACCATGAGACCCAAGGAGTTTTCAAAAGATCTCTGGGATAAAGTTGTAGAAAGGCACAGATCAGGGGATGGGTATAAAAATATTTCAAAGGCCTTGAATATTCCTTAGAGCACAGTCAAGACAGTCATTATGAAGAAATGGAAAGCGTAACACCAAGACCCTGCCGAGATCTGGTCATCCCTCCAAACTGGATGAACAAGCAGGGAGACTGATCAGAGGCCACCAAGAGGCCAATGGCAATTTTGAAAGAGGTACAGGCCTTCATGGCAAGGACTGATCACTGGTGTCCATGTGACAACAATATCCAAAGCATTCCACAAGTCTGAGCTCTCCACCCAGGTGGCGAAAAGGAAGACATTCCACAAAAAAGCCCACCTTGAGTCCGGTTTGATGTATGCAAGAATACACACGAAAGATTCTGAAGCCATGTGGAAAAAAGTTTTGTGGTCTGATGGAACTTATGGAAAATGCAAAACGCCACATTTGGTGCATTCCGAACAAAGCACATCAACCAAAGGGCACCATACCTACTGTGAAGCCTGGTGGTGGCAGCATCATGTTATGGGGATGTTTCTCATCATCAGGAACTGGGGCATTTTTTTTAGTTTTTTGCATACCAAGTCGGGGCTTGTGTAAGAGCTAATACACAGCAACATATCACAAGACAGGAGACAAGAAGGGAGGGAGAGGGACGCATAAAATAGTGCGGAATAAAGACGAGGATATCTGTGGAAGAGAGAGGGATGGGATGGGGGAATACAAGACGGTACGACAGGGACTATCAGGAAGGAAAACAGCGAATTAAAAGGAGGTGGGTTTGGGGTGAATCAACTGGTGTCGTAAATATCAAGATTTTGGATGGGGGAAGATATGAGATGGTGGTGAACATCTGCTTTGGAGACCTGGATGGAGGACAGCTGGGTCAGGAAGAGCTTTAAATCATCCATGTATCGAAGGTTTGTCACCTTTCCTGTTTCTTTAGATGTTCTTCTGTTGGTTGTTCGGGTGTATCCATGTCCTTGTTTGTTGATGAGGTCACTCAGTCGGTGCAGAGCAAGACAAAATAAGAGGGCGGAAAGACTGTCTCCGACACCATATCTTCATATCTGGTATTTAGATATTTCATTCTGAGTGCTGTACTATCAACATGGTATTCCAGAGTTCCATTGCTCTCTCAATCAGTTTGATTACTTGGAGATTGATTTTGAAAATTTACATGCATTTTATCATCCATGACAAAGGGGTTTTGAACCCGGGACCTCCGTTGGGGAAAAAGGGTTTTGAACCCGGGACCCCCCGTGGAGAAAATGGGGTTTGGAACGATTCTTCCCCCCGCCCCCCCCCCCGATAAGCATCTACTCTTTTTCTCTTTTCTGGCATTTTGATTGATTTTGCCTTGAAATTATTCTTTATTTACCAAAGAAAATAAAAAGTTATTTATTTATTTTATTATTAATAAATCATTTGTCGATTTCGAAACTGTCCGTGTTTGGTTTGGAATTGTCAAAGAGATCAAGAGAAAACATTGATGCTTTGCCGAGGGCACGCTCCCCGCTCAGGTAACCACGTGACCTCCAGTTAAACGGAATAATTCGACGGTGGACACTGGAACTCGTGGTTAACTGGGTGGAGTTCGTGGTTTTAAAACAACCTACCGAACCACAACGTTAATTGTGAGTTGTGGCCCCAGGTCCGACTCTACCGAGGACAACCGGGGATTAATCCCCCTGAGTGACAAGCTGGTGTCTCGGTACCCGTGGCCGCAACAGCACATTCCCACATACCCACATATCCACATACACATACCCACATACCCATATACACACATACCCAGATACACATACCCACATATCCACATTCCCATATACACACATACCCATATACCCACATATCCACATTCCCATATACACACATACCCACATTTCCACATTCCCATATACACACATACCCACATTTCCACATTCCCATATACACATACCCATATACACACATACCCACATATTCACATACCCATATACCCACATATCCACATTCCCATATACACACATACCCACATTTCCACATTCCCATATAAACACATATCCACATTCCCATATACACATACCCATATACACACATACCCACATATTCGCATTACCACATACCCCCTTACCCATATACACACATTCCCATATACACACATTCCCATAAACACACATTCCCATATACACACATACACATACCCACATTCCCACATTCCAACATTCCAACATTCCCACATACTCATATATAACTCCGTTATGGAGGGAAGATTGTTGATAAATACAAAAACAGAAAATAAAGAACGTTGATTCATGTCGAGGGAATAATCATCGACGAACTCGGACTTGATTTTCCCCTTTCACAACACAATCTGAATAGAAACAAACAATCCGTTAAAACGAAACGTTCAATCTTTGTATTTATTTTAAATCATGGACACGTGATGTGGCGGGAACCAATCAGACACCGCGATCTTCCTGTTCGCTTTTTACCCAAACAGCTCGCGCTCTTCACTCGGTTACCACAGCGTACCGTCCTTCACCTGACACGACGTGCGGTCCACCATGACCCGAGATCTCAGAGAGAACACCCCGGGATCCACGAGCGGCTCCGATGGAGGATACGTGGTCGGTCCGGGAGGTTCTCCGGAAGACCGCGGGTCCATGGACGGTTCACCCGAGGACAAGGAGTCCAGACCCGGTACGTGCTGTGTACTAACACAGGGACTCAATGATTTAGTGAATGTCACGATGTCTGGAGCGGAGCCGGAATTGAATTGTGAATGGAAATCCCATCCATGACATGTTACCCTCCCTCTTGTACATGTATGACATCATTATATACCTCATCACTTCATTCATCATTCATTTCCTCTTTCATCTCGTTTAAAACAAATCAGATGAAGATGTACTTGTGATGGGCCTCTGCACCGGCACACAATGGCCTGTTCTTGAGGACTGCAGTGACATCTTTGACGTCCTCGAGGAATCACTGGATGAGAAGACAAACGACTTACCTTTGTTTTCAGTGGAAGGTATGCTCACTGATGCAACACCTTCCCTGTGCATCATCAGGTTGGGAGTTTATGGCTCGTCCTGTAACAACCTTATTTGAGGCCAAATTATGTTCAATATTATATTTAAAGATGTGAAGGGTGAACTAAGTTGCCAAGAAACTAGTCGGCTGTTAAGCAGAGTTGGTGAGAGTTTCCCAGGAAACTCATTAATTCTGCTCGATGGAAGGAGTCACAAGTTCAAGGTCAAAGTTTGACCCAAAAATCATTTTTCACGAAATTTTGACCTGAAGGTGTGACCTCGACCTTTGACCTGCTGTAAGAACTGTTATGAAAGCATTCTCACGGGATACGGATGTTTGTGCAGACTCTTTATTTGTTTTGGTAAAATATGAAGGTATACCTTGTGTTGGTTTTTATGATTAGGGTGGTGGACTTGGTTTACTTGGGTCCTGAGTTCAATTCCCACCTGGCTCTTCATTTCATACCAAGTGGGGTTGACTCAGCTTGTCATCCTTCTGGGATTGGCAAAGTGATACCAGCTTGCTGGGATGATTGAGCCGTTTGAGTATCCTGTGTCAGAGTGGTCACCTGTCCAGGATTGTGTCCAATATCCCAGGAGACTGCTGAAGCAGCACTGACGCTCTCTCTGTATAAAGTGTGGTCATAATGGATGGATCATAATGGATACGTTTAACAACGTTACCCATCACTGAGGGTCAGGGATTTGAACTCTCATGATCACCTGACGAATTAAATAATTTACAGTTAATCATTACTTCTTTCAACTGAAAGTGTGAAAATGTAATGTATAAAGCTTAATTCGTGTTTGTTTACTTGTTTACCAGCAAATACTTCCTGTGGCTTCGCTGTTGGGAATATTCAAGGGAAGAGGGAAAGGAGGGATAGGAAGGATATTGGAGAGGAGGGAGGTGAGAGGGAAAGAAGGAGGGGGGAGGGGAAGGATAGAGGAGGAAGGGGGGTGGGAGAGAGAGGGATCGGATGAGCAGAGAAAGGCAGAGTGAGAAGGTAGAGAGGGAGAAGAGGAGGGAAAGTGTGGAGGGGAGAGCAGAGGGGATCCAGGTCGATGTGACGCCGAGTTTAACACCCATCTGGGAGACAACACACACATTTATGAATCACCCTGCCTGTGAAACACCGGGATGACAGTTTTCGCTGGGTCGGGATTCAAACCCAGGCGAGACAGCTGAGAGCGAGCATGCATGGCTACCTCTCGGCTATCCTGCCGTGATCTGGTAATTCATTGCTGTTGAGGGCGGTGAAGGCGGTGTGAGGGGGAGGGGCACAAGGGGATGGGAAGGCAGCATGAGGGGGAAAGCGGTGTGAGGGGGAGGGGCACAAGGGGACGGGAAGGTGGCCCCTTGAGGGGAAGAGAAGGCAGCGCAAGAGGAGCAGAAAGCAGCACGAGGGAAGGGGAATGTTTCATTTCACTCATTTCAAGCGGAGGTTCAAACCAAAGGAAACTAGGCACTCGGTAGAGCGCATACCTTCGCCTCCGCTACTTTTTTGTTCTTGGCATGAGAGTGGGGGAACAGAACAGTGAACATTTTGGTGTTGGTTTCATGCAAATCGGTTTTGATTTGACCGTGTTATGACAAAAACCGCATATTTTGAAAGGTCGTGACCCCACTGACCTTTGACCCCCAACCGCTAACAAGGGTAATGACGTAATTGTATCATGTCGCCCATCACAAGATTGGGCAATGAATTCTGAACAATTTGGCATCGGTTGCATGCCAATGAGATCAAAATTGACCGCGCTATGGTAAAAATACGAATTTGACCTTTCTGTGACCTTGACCTTGACCTTTGACCCGATCGCTCCCAAAATCTAATCAATGTTCCTTGGATAATAACCCATCATCCCACCAAATTTCAAGCGATTTGGTTTAATACTTCCTGAGTTATGCGAATAACAAACAAACACACACACACACACACACACACACACACACACACACACACACACACACACACACACACACACACACACACACACACACACACACACACACACACACACACACACACACACACACACACATTCACAAATAAATAAATAAATAAATACACAGCGACCAATACATAACCTTTCGCAGAATGCGAAGGTAACAACAATGAGCTTCGCAGCGAAGTGGAGGTGATTTTTGCTCAGGCCATATACAGATGTAAGCAGCAAGGATGGTTCATGAAGATGTCAGCTGACTTCCAAGCAGAGGGAAGATAACCCCAATAAAATGATAGAGTGAATGGAGCAGAATGTAAGTACAGCGTGCCGTCGTTTGGTTAAACCCGTAAGGGAAGCGACGGTTACTTCTACTGATGGAATACATAAAGCTCAATTATTTTTTATTTTGTTTTTTGTTGCCGCACGCACACGAAGCGAAAGGTGGAGTTAAGCAGTTTGTTCACTTTGTCTGTCCGTCAGTCTGTCGACAAACATCAGTTTATGTTCGAGGAACAACTCTATTTCAGCGGAAAGTTATATTTTGAACATTAATCAGAAAACAAACCTGTAGTTTATCAGTACTTTGGTGATGAATCCCTCCCAATCGCACATGCACGGAGAGGAGGAAGATAATAGTTTTAATCTGCCTGCAAAATTGAAACGAAATTGAAAATCATTCCAAACAGGAAACTTTCTGTTTTGAGGATGTTATAAAGGACACAAACAACAGTGTTCCGTCTCCACCTCGAGGCCCCGAAGCGAGTGCACCAGTTACCCACCTGGAGGATGTCACGGTAGAAAGAAAATAAAGACACCAATGTGCCCTTTGTGGTGTTTTACGAGTGAAACCTACAATGCCTTCAGCAAGTATTCACACCCCTCGACTTTTTCACATTTTGTTGTGTTCCAGCCTGACTTCAAAATGGATTAAATTTAAATGTTTTGTCACTGATCAACACAAAATACCCCCGAATGACAAAGCGAAAACATATTTTTTGAAATTTTTACAAATTAATGAAAATTGAAAAGCTGAAATATCTTTTGTCAATGCGTATTCAACCCTCTAAGTCAATACTTTGTCGTGTTGCAGTGTTGCTTTGGCTGTATACTTGGGGTAATTGTCCCGTTGAAACGTAAATCTTCGCCGCAGTCAAAGGTCTTTTACACTCTGAAGCAGGTTCTCCTCAAGGAGGAGGAGATTGGGATCATACACTGTGCAGAGCATTGGTGCTGCTTCAGCAGTCTCCTTTGCTATTGGGCACAATCCTGGATGGGTCGCCACTCCGACAGTATACCAGCATGCTGGCACTCACTTTGCCGGCCTCGGAAGGATGACAGGCCGAGTTAATCCCACTTTGTATTCAACAACTGAGTGGGATTTGAACTCAGGACCCTTGGATCCAAAGCCCGGCAGCCCAACCATTAATCCAACATCAGACAGCCAACCCCTCAAGGATTTGCTTATATTTGGCTCCATTCATTGTTCTCTCTGTCCTTGCAAGTCTTCCAGTTCCTGCCGCTGAAAAGCATCCTCATAGCATGATGCCGCCGCCACCATGCTTCACGGTGGGAATGGTTTTGGATTGGTGAGGAGCTGTCCTCAGTTTCTGCCAGTTGCAGTGCTTTGCATTCAGACCAAAGAGTTCCATTTTCGTCTCATCAGACCACAGAATGTTTTGCCTCTTGCTCTCAAAGTCTTTCACGTGCATTTTTACAAACTCAAGACGTGCTGTCACGTGCGTTTTTCTCAGGAGTGGCTTCTGTCTTGCCATTCTCCCATAAAGCCTAGATTTTTGAAGGACTGCAGAGACTTTTGTCCTTCCGACAGGTTCTCCCATCTCAGTAAAATTACTCTGTAGTTCTGTCAGAGTGGTCGTTGGGTTCTTCTTTACCTCCCTGACAAAGGTGCTTTTTGTCCGGTTGCTCAGTTTGTTCAGACGACCAACTCTCGGAAGAGTCTGGGTAGTTCATTTTCTTTCCATTTTCTTATGATGGAGCTCACTGTGCTCTTGGGACCTTTCAACACTAGAAATTGATTTCATACCCTTCCCCAGATCTACGCCTCCTCACAATTTTATCTCGGAGTTATACGGACAGTTCCTTCGACTTCATGGAAGAGTTTCTGCTCTGACCTCCACTGTCAACTGTGGGACCTCATCCGGAAAGGTGTGTTTCTTTTTCGAAATCATGCCCAATCATTTGAATTGGCCACAGGTGGACTCCAATCAAGTTTGTTTTTTTTGGACACATTATCAAGACTCGTATCAGAGCGAACACACAACACACAACAAGGGGGGCAGGAGAGGGAAAATCAAAACAATGGGGAACAGAGACATTCAGAGATCTGTGGTAGGGTGAGGATGGGGCGGGCAACACGAGGTGGACAAGATGGATACTACAGGGACTTTCAGGAAGGAAAGTAGGGAATTTGAAGGAGGTGGGTTTGGGGTGGATTACCTGGGGCAGAAAAGGAAGTGGTTTTGGATGGGGGAAGATAAAAGGTGGTGGTCAACAGCTGTTTTGAATACCTGGAGGGAAGAGTGGGATTGAAGAGAGTGTGGGACTTTGTTCCAAAGGTGGGAAAAAAGAGGAATGAAAGAGTGAAGGTGAGCAGTGATTATTGGTTTTGGCAGTTTTTCCACAAGGTGGTTGTTGGAAAACCTTGAGCGCCATGTGGAAATATGGGGGGGATACATCGAAGATCAAGTGGGGCGGAAAGACCGGAGAGGAGACGGGAGAAGACAGAAAGACCACTGGCCTGCCTGCGGTGAGAGAGACTGAGAGGCCCAAATACTCAGCCTCACCGCGGGAGATGGCAATGATCCCATATGCCTTGGTTTGCACAGCGTGAAGCCGAGAAAGGTGGGAGGCGGAAGCACCAGCCCAGAGAGATCAGTACTCCATCAGGCTGCAGACGATAGCTTTGCATGTGGTCAGGAGCTCAGGTGGGCCAAGGAAGGACTTTGCAAGAAGGATACCCAGTCGGCGACTGGCTTTGGAGGCCATTTTGGAAATGTGGCTTTCCCTGGAAAGATTATGGCAGATAGTGAGACCCAGAAGCTTGAGTGAAAGGACTTCTTCAAGATGATTGTTGAGAAAATAGATGGGGGAGGGGCGTTGGGGGGGGGTCCAGACTGTCCTTTCGGAGAGGCATCGTCAGAGTGTGAGATTTGTCAGGATTGAAAGACATGTTCCATGTGTTGGAGCAGTTTGTGATTTTTATCCAGATCTGCAGAGAGCGAAGAAGCTGCTGCTTGCCGGTCTGAGGGATGACATATGGCACGGCAGAGGGTGGAGTCATCAGCAAAGAGATAAAGAGGATTTTCCCGAGCGTCGGAAAGATCATTGATGAAAACCAGAAAAAGAACATGGCCCAGAACACTGCCTTGAGGAACTCCAGCCTGGACAGTAAGAGGGGATGAGAGAACTCCATTTAGGGCCACATGTTGACTGCAACAGGAGAGGAAGTAGAGCGAGATGTCTGGTTGTCATTTGTGAACCACAGAACATTGACAAGCATGTGGTCATATGAACCGATTGGAGGGTGGAAGAGCAACAGATATTTTCAGTAAATTGGTCGAAATCATATTCAGAAGAGATGGAGGCCCATTGGTTGAGATCCCTGTTGGGAAGTTGACCGATTGAGTCAGTCTCAATGAGTCGCAGAAGTCTTTTGCTGAAATATCATGGCAGGTGATGGAGGTACCCACACCTAACCGTCATTGTGGCAGTTGAAGTCACCACATATGAGGAAGAGAGAGTTGGGATGAGAGGATATAAGTTGGTCCATGTTTTCAGAGAGTGAGGTGTAAATGGAGTCATCACTGTTTGGTGGACGGAACAACACACAAATAGAGTATTGTTGTCGGCCGGGGTTCGGTGGCGATAAACGAGCGTTCGGGGAAGCAGTAGGGTCGTCTCCACTGAACACCCCGGAATTTCGGTCGTGACTCTCGGATAAGTCCGAAAGGTCCCGGGTCCCTTTGCGGACCGTGATCGCCAATATTCCGACGGCGTGAGGTCGGGGTCCACTTGTCTATTCCAATTTACCTCAGTACTCACACCGTCTAACTGCCGGGGAAACCACACCCTCAGCCGACTCTGTCCAAAGCGAGTCGCATGTACCGACTCGGGTCCGGCGTACTGAGCGGGAGTTACCAGAGCCGCACCGGTCCCATTGACAAGTAACGGCACACGGCCTCCCTAATTCCCAATACGCACAGTGCTAAACCAATGAAAGAAAGTGACAGACAACGAGCTGGTACATTGAACAATTGGGGGGGATTATTTATAATGGGGCAGGGGAGCACAGAGAGCAGAGTTATCACGACCATAAGAAATGCAATTTACAATGTACAAGGCACTAAAACAGTTAACGGCACCACACACAAACACATACACACCCAAAAGAAATGGACCTAACAGCTTGGTCTTTATTTGGCCTTTCAGCTCGGAGGGAAGGTGAGCTGAGGGCAAGAGCCTACACTTGCACCTGTCCGCCTCGTGCGGTCTGGTCGAGCTTGTCCGGTGCCGGGACTCGAACCCACCGCCACAACGCAGCACCAAGCACCAGGGACGAGGGAAAGAGCTACGGACGCCAACCAGCACGAAGGCGGACAGGTGCAAGTGTGGCCTTTAGCGACTGCAGCGCACACATGAAATTCCCTTGAGACACAGGGGATGGATTCTAACGAAACACATATTTATCGAAATAACTGAACTGCGGGGGCTGCTGACTGTCTGTGTGCATAAGGCTTCCAAATCCGTAACACTACCCCCCCCCCCTTTTTGCAGACTTGTCCCGAGTCGTGAATTTTCGTGTGTCATGCAGGTGTAGGTTTTTCCCCCAGTACGTCTTACCTACGGATCCCTGAGTGCGACATTTTTATACGTGTCCCAAAAATAACCGAGTGGGCTGCGTAACTAAACTATCAGACTCACTCGGACAACTTAAATAAATTGCCGGCGCTAGACAGACACACAGGTGGGTTACAATTTATTTACATTTCTGACATCTATTTACACTAACCATGGGCCAGGACATATTATCTCTGGAAGGAAGTCACAGCAAAGTCAACAGTTTGTGGCTTGAAGAAAGTCTCTGGCACAGGGGAATGGATGGATGCAGAAAAAACAACAATGCACGGGCTGCACAATGCAGTCCCTTTGGTGCGGCTGCCTGCAGGGCAGTCCTTGCAAAACACTGGGGATGGATGTTCCTGGCGCACATGGTTGAGATGGTGACACAGTGGCAATGCAAAGGCAGGCAAGTGAGGCAAGGCAAATGCGGACCAGCAAATACAGCACAACAGGCCGGCATATGAAGCTGGCCGGCCTCTGGTCTGCTCCGTGAGGTTCTGGAGGGAGTGCGGTGGTGTTGTCTGATCTGAAAACGGGCTCAGACCTACCCTACTGTCTCCCCCCCCCAACCTCTCGCCTTTGCCTGTCTCTGTCCATACCCACTCCCTTTGTTTGCTAAAACAAAATTTAGACTTCCCCATTTTTATTATTTTTATTTTATTATTATATATTTTAAAAATATTTTTCTTCATAATTGCTTGTCCCGAACCCCCTTACTGTCTTTGTCTGGCTAACCTATCCTGTCCATCGACTCCCAACCCCGAAGATCCTTTTTGAAGGGGAATAAAGGAGAGACTAGTGTCCTGCCTCGAGGCCCAAGGAAGCCTCAGAACAACCTCCACATTTTTCAGCAATCTTCCCAAAGTGAGTCCAGCGGCCTACAGAGAGCGAAGGGATGGATGGTGCGAAGGGGTAAATTTCCTTTCTATCCTAGAATTTATTAAACTTTAAACCATCCCCGGGGCTTTTCAACACGCCTGTCTCTTTAAACTATCGGTTCTGGCAACCATGATTCCCGTCGCCTGTGTTGGTGTTCCTTATAAATTTTGGCCTGGACCTCAAATTTTCTCTCGTGCCCTTGCACAATTTCGTGGCTGGGCAGCGTGGTTCAACTGGCTGGGACTTCCGTCTGCCAAACTCAAACTACGGCACCCCCGGGCACTGAGGCTGTCTCCTAGTCTACCTGCTCCCTATGAACGTGGGGAGTGCCCTTCCCGGCAACGCCCACGTATATGTCCACGTGCCATCTCGGTGCTCCGGGTCCCGTTTCCTACGGGCCACCCATGCCCAGTAAACTATCCTGGTCCCTTGGACCCATGGCCTACTCTGGCCGACTCGTCTGGTGCCTGGGGGGCCCTCCACTCAATACTCACCTTTCCACAGCCACGCTTCCAGCCGGTAAATGGACTCCTGCACCTTTCAAAAAGGTTTCGAGCCTTCGTACACCACCAACAACAGAACGAACTCCTTTTGATAAATTTGACTAACCCAGGAACTAACATTACACTGACCCCGGGGTCCCTTGGGTGGGATTCACTCCTCCTTCCAATCATTCGTTCGCACCATGCATTGCACATTCTCTCCACTAACACACTCAGGCCCGCTGACCAACGTTCACTAATTGTACATTTTTCACTTTTTCAATTCATTCACATCACTCAACACTGCCATTCTGCTCACTAAATTCCCCGAACTAACTCGTGCTCTCCATCATCCCTTATCCGAATGCACGTTCCTTTTAACTCTACTTAGCTAATCTACGTCCCCACTACACATTCCATGTCGGTCCGTCTCTCCCAAATCCATTTCTAAATATATCCTAAATTCCCACTAACTTGTTTCCTGGGCCCCATGAGGAACTACTCATGCCCCATGAGGCCGGTCTATCTATCGCTAAACCCTTCCCACTAACTAGTGCTCCTTTGCCAGAGTGAGGATGCTTGCCACATCCTGGCTGGGGCCATGTACTTGGAGCGAGGCCCTCTTTTTTTTTCTTGCACCGCCAGGGCGGCGGTCTGTGACTCGCTCGTTCGTCCTTTCCGTCAGACGATACCTGGGGCCTTGTAATCGCCACGGCGTAACCGAGTGATAATTACCAGAGCCGCGCCGGTGCCAATGTCAACTTACGGCACAAACGGCCTTATTACTTCTCAAGCCCAAACCATGCTCGGCCAATGGAAGAAATAATAGGCAACGAACTGGAAAACTTAACACGGGTTTTATTTTCAATAATCGGGAAGGGAGACACAGAGCAGAGTGATCACGAACATAAATGCAGGCAATGTACAGTGAGCAAAAGCACTTAACAATTCTACTTAACAGACTGGCCACAGACAGACACACACACCCAAAATGAAATGGACCTCGAGGGTCTTTATTCGGTCCTTCAGCTTGGGAGGGAAGGCGAGCTGAGGGTCAGAATCTGGTCGGGTACCTGGCCACCTCGTGCAGTTTGGCCAAGATGAGCGAACAAGGATGAGAGCAGCCGCGTCGAGCGAACCAGGATGAGACTAGCCGTGTCGAACGAACCAGGATGAGACCAGCCGGGTCGAGTGAACCAGGATGAGACCAGCCGCGTGGAGCGAACCACCAAGCACAGGACCACGGAACCACCAAAAGGAAGACCATCGAAAGAACGCCCAAACCAGACACTCCGCCAACGAAGCGAGGACCCCGGAGACAGCTGGCGATCTTTCTAATCCCTCCTCCCGTGCGAGGTGGAGGGATCCGCTCTGAGGCGATGAGCCTCCGGATTGGACGAGGGGTTTGTCGGGCGATCATTGGCCTCCCCTCATTGGACGAGAGGAACATTCCACCTTGCGGGGGCGGAGCCGGCACTGAGGTGATGAGCCTCCTGATTGGTTCGGTGGGGAAAAATGTTGGCCCTCCGTGATTGGAGGAGGTCCGGTGGGAGGGGGCAACGACCACCCTCCCCTGTTCGTGTCTGAGAACCCAGACGGAACAACCAGGGGAACACCCTATTCCCCCATCCACCCTTGTAGCAGGGCGGGGGGATCTCGTGTCGGCCGCTGTCGATTGGACGAGCTCACGGTGGGTGGAGGGAACCTCACCCCTGTACTTGACACGTTGCGAGAACGAAGAGTTTGTGGTTTGGGAGGAAGATTTTAAGATGTCGAAAACATCCAGCTGGAAAGAAACCCGCAGCGCACGGACACTTATCAACCCAATAAACATTGTGGAGGGTTCCAACTATCCATATATACTTATTGAAACAACTGAACTGTGGGACTGCTGACTTCTCTGTGTGCAAAAGGCTTCCAAATCCGAAACAATACGTCACATGGTACGGCAGAAATGTTCAAGTGAAGGGAAAATTTGAATATAATTTTTTTTTTCTGAAACCATTCAACGAAAATAATTGAAACTTTGCATGTGTTATCAACTTCCTCCGGGGTATGTTGGGGGACAATGATGACGTCATCAGTGAAGTCTTCTTACAGCCTTGATTGGTTGAATTGAAATCCTCTTAAAAATCTGAAACTTCATTTATCTGATCTATGACCAGACGTGAGTGAATAATTAAATTTTTGACGTTCATAACCCATTCCAAGAAACAATGTGATATAATAGGGTGCATGGATGATTCTCGCATGTGGGCCATGACAGTAGTGGGCCATAATAGTGAGGGATTCAGTCAATAATGGTAATTTTGTTCAGAATGAACGTGCAAGGTGAGACGATGTGCTCGACGAGTGCTGTTCAAGTTGTAAAAGTGATTTATTGATGTTTTTGCTCCATTCTTAATTTGCAGAGAAAAAATTTGAAACGTCTTCAAGTGTCAACTGTACCTCATCGGTGGTCAGAGAAGTTTCTGTCGATCATCACGTGACAGAGACTTTTTGTAAGGATGTTGACAAGTTTAGGGGTGTGTCAGCAAACAACAACTGCGACAGGTGGATCAATGTCTTGCAACAGGAGAGTCAAAGAAGAGAGAAGACAAACAATTTTGCTGTTACGAACAAAAACTTCACTTCCTCATCGTGTTTAACAGGAGGTGTTGAAATATGCACAGGTGAGACGTCACTCAGGTGCACTGAGTGTCAGAAGGGATTTTATTATTCTCCATATCTGTTGACACATCAAACGTTTCACACCGGTGAGAAACCCCACAAGTGTTCTGTTTGCAACAAAGCATTTAATCAGTCATCATACTTATATGAGCACCAGATATTGCACACCAGGAAGAAAGCCCACAATTGTTCTGTGTGCAACAAAGCCTTTGCTCGTTCATCAACTGTATCGATACATCATAGAATACACACCGGAGAGAATCCCTTCAATTGTTCTGTGTGCAACAAAGCGTTCAATAATTTATCTAACTTTCACAAACATCAAATAATTCACACTGGAGAGAAACCTTACAAGTGTTCTGTGTGTCACAAAACCTTCACTCATTCATCATCTGTATCGAAACATAAAAGAAAACACACCGGAGAGAAACCGTGCAAGTGTTCTGTGTGTCACAAGGCCTTTATTAATCCATCAACTCTATCAGTACATCAAAGAATACACACCGGAGAGAAACCTTTCAAGTGTTCTGTGTGTAACAAAGCGTTTAAACAAGCATCGAACTTACATACTCATCAAAGAATACACACCGGTGAGAAACCTTTCAAGTGTTCTGTGTGTAACAAAGCGTTTAAACAAGTATCGAACTTATATACTCATCAAAGAATGCACACGGGAGAGAAACCTTACAAATGTTCTGCGTGTAACAAGACCTTTTCCTGTTCATCATCTGTATCGACACATCAAAGAATACACAACGGAGAGAAACCTTACAAGTGTTCTGTGTGTAACAAGGCATTTACTCATTCATCATCTGCATCAAGACATCGAAGAATACACAACGGAGAGAAACCCCACAAGTGTTCTGTGTGCAACAAGGCCTTCATTAATGCATCAACTCTATCGGCACATCAAAGAATACACACCGGAGAGAAACCTTACAAGTGTTCTGTGTGTAACAAAGCGTTCAGTCAATTATCTAACTTTCTTAAACATCAAAGAATGCACACTGGAGAATAACCCTTCAATTGGTCAGTGTGTAACAAAGCGTTTAATTATATTCCATCATCTGCATCGAGATATCAAAGAATACATCAAAGCAAAATAATTTCCAGGAATAGGTGCGAGTATATGATGCCACACGTGGGATGGAAATAACAAGGAATTGAGCACGATCGATTGCAAAGAAGAGAAATGAAAAATACAATAAGATGCATCAACATATATACACCGACAACTGGGAGAACGACAAAAGAGCAGGAAGATTGTAAAAAGATCTGGGGAGAGACAAAGAAGGCACCTTTGAAGGAGCTTGGAAGACATCATCTTAACTGGGATGGAGAACGAGTCAGAGTGCAGTGTCTGGAGAAAGTCCACAGTCCCTTTCAAAACGTTCACCTTTTGATTCCTTAAAGCCTGAAATTAAATATCATTAAATCGGACTTTTTACACCTTTATGTACACATCGAAACCCACAACTTCCATGTGAAGAATAAATTATCAAAATCTCAGAAAATTAATTAAAAACACAAAACTCGACTCTCTTGTTTGGATAAGTGTCCACCCCCCGAATAATGGCAATTGTAAACGAGCTCAGGTGGAACCAATCAACTTCAAAATCACACACCAGGTAAATTTATCTCTATCTGTTGAAATTATGGTGATTCTGAGGATTTCAGAACAAAATCAGCCGTTCCTGTGGGTTTCCACTGCTGGGTCGTGAATTTCACAGCAAATGCTCAACCATGAGCTTTGGAGCACAGTCAAGACAGTCATTATTACGAAATGGAAAGCGTGTGGTACCACCAAGATCCTGCCGAGATCAGGCCGTCCCTCCAAACTGGATGACCAAGCAAGGAGACTGATCAGAGCCACCAAGCGGCCAACGGCAACTTTGAAAGAGCTTCAGGCCTTTATGGCAAAGACTGATCACTGGTGTCCATGTGACAACAGTATTGCAAGCACTCCACAAGTCCAGGCTCCACTGTCAGGTGGCAAGAAGGAAGCCATTCCACAAAAAAACCCACCTTGAGTCTTGCTTGAGGAATACAAAAAAACACTCGAGAGATTCTGAGGCCATGTGGAAAAAGGTTTTGTGGTCTGATGGAACTTTTGGAAAAATGCAAAACGCTACATTTGGTGCATTCCCAACAAAGCACATCAGCCAAAGGACACCATACCTACTGTGAAGCCTGGTTATGGCATCATCATGTCATGGGGATGTTTCTCATCATCAGGGACTGGGGCACTTTTTGTTGTTTTTTGTATACCAAGTCGAGTCCTGTGAAAGAGCAAATACACAGAAACATATCACAAGGCCGGAGACAAGAAGGGAGGGAGAGGGAAGCACAAAATAGTGGAGAAAAAAAGAGAAGAAGATATCTGTGGAAGGGAGAGGGATGGGGTAAGAAGGATGGTACTTCAGGGACTGTCAGGAAGGAAAACAGAGAAGTTGAAGCAGGTGGGTTTGGGGTGGATCAACTGGGGTCATAGATATCAAGGTTTTGGATGGGGGAACATATGAGATGGTGGTGAACAGCTGCTTTGAAGACCTGGAGGGAGGATAGTGTGGGAGTTTATTCCAGAGGCAGGAAAAAAAAAGGAATGAAAGAGTGAAGGTGAGCTGTAATTCTTGATTTTGACATTTTCACAAGAATGGGGGATGTGGCAGACCTTGAGCACCCTGTGGAAATATCAGGGGTACAGATCACAGACAGAGCAGGGGGGGGGGGGAGCAAGGCCAGGGAGGAGATGGTAGAAGACAGAAAGACCACCGACCTGCCTCCGGTGAGAGATCCAACGACTCAGCTTGAGATCGCAATGATCAGGAAGATACCAATGATCCAAAAAGCCTTGGTTTCCACAACGTTAAGTCGAGCCCCGTGTGAAGCATGAGAACCACCCCGGAGGGGGGAGCAGTGATCCATCAGTCTGCGGATGAAAGCTTGGTAAATGGTTTGAATCTCAGGTGTGCCAAGGAAGGACTTCACACAACGGAGGATGCCCAGTTGGCAACAAGTTTAATTGGCAACATTTTATCATCTTGCCAAAACGAAGTTTTTGCAAGATATGTTAGTCAGCTTGTATGTTTGTTTTTGTTTGTTTGTTTGTCTGTAATCACGTATAAAAAATTCTGCAGAGCACAGTTATCATTGGAAATTTTTGTAACTTCGCATATCAGAGACCTATAGAGGTCCCTTTCAGTGCACAAAATTTTGAAGGTCAAGGTCAAAGGTCAAGGTCACTTTGTCGCAAATCAGGGGAGTCGACGAAACCCTTATTTTTTGAGTAATTTTGATCGGATCGTCTTCAAACTTCATGGAAATATAGTTCATGGTCTGGCGCTCAGTTGATTAATTTTTGGTGGCGATTGGCCCTGACCTTCATGGTTAGCGCCTCAGGTCAAACATATTTGACCACAAGGTCAAATTTTCAAGTTTTAGGAACCATATCCTGTAGTACCTCAAATTGAACACCTCGATGAGTGCTTTCTAGATATGTCAAGCTTGAGACATTATGACGTCATTTGGTGACGTTAGGAGGAAAAAGCTTTTTTTTCATGGTAACTCTGCAGAACGATTCTCATCGGAATCTCTCGTCGGCAGATATTCCTCAAGGAGTCGCTCCTGGTGGATAGCAGCTCTGTTCACCTCAGTGTGACCTTAAAGAAGTCACACGTGGCCACCTTTTGGCAAGATACGGGTCACCCTGCGGGTGACATTGGTTTATTTATTTATTTTTCAACTTGAAAGTTTCATCTTTGTCGGTCAAAGTCATGAACACGTGATTTGGCGGGAACGAATCAGATACAACGATCAGGTCGTTCGCTGTTGCCGGAGTAGCTCTTGCTCTCCACCTGGGTGCCATAGCGAACTATCCTTCACTTGACACGACCGTGCGGTCCATCATGACCCGAGATCTCAGAGTTTTTTTTCAAAACTTTTTTACTTTACTCTTTTTTCACTTTACCCCAACTTTCCTTCTCTTTTTTGGATGCTGTGTCGAGACTCGTGTGAGAGCTGTGAGGGCCATTTGTCCGTCAGTCAGTCTGTCTGTCTGTTTGTCCGCACAGAACTTTTGTGCTATTCTCCGCCACTGCTGTCGGATTGAGACGAAATTTTCAACAAACGGGTGATGGTGATGGTGATGTGGAACACATGTTTAATACTTCAATTGTCATCATTCCAGTTAGCTAGGTTTGGATACCTCTCTCACCTGTCATGGCACTTCAGCAAAAGCTTTCTGCGACTCATTGGACTGACTCAATCGGTCAACTTCGCGACCCGGATCTCAACCAATGGTACTCCATCTCTTATGGATCTGATTTTGAGAAATTTCCCTGACAATATCTGCTGTTCTTACTCCGCTCCAATCGGTTGTTCTGACCACGTCCTTTTCAAAGTGGACATCTCTCTGACTGTTATCAGAGAACCACCTCACCGCCGTCGACTCTGGCATATCACTCAAGCCGACTGGCAGGGTTTCCAAGCAGCCATCAAACTTATAGACTGGTCTCCTATCGCCACTTTCTCCAACCAACTCATCCTGGGAATTCTTTCAAAAAAAGTAGCTCTCCCTCATGCACAGATTTATCCCATCTCGACTTCAGTTGTCCTACCCTTCCTCCCGCCCTTGGTTCACTGAACTTTGTGGTGAGGCAGTTGTCCTGAAACAACTTGCCTTTGCCTCATGAAAAGCAAACCCAAGTGAGGTAATCTCAGATCCTTGCATAAAGCTTGGAAAAAGTGTGTATCTACCCTCAGGAGAGCCAGAAAACAACATCTTTCCAAACTCAAGTCCGAACTTTCAATCCTCTCTCCCTCCTAAAAATCCTGGTGGGGTCCAATCAAATCTGTTTCTGGTGTATGTTCCCCCTCCATCACCTCCCTCACCTCAAATGGCCGCACTTCTGATACCGCACGTGAAAAGACTGAATGCCTAAACTCGGTGTTTGCAGCTAAATCTTGTGTCCAAAACCCATCGCTTTCTCGACCCACCTTACCCAGTCACACCCAACACTCCCTGGACTCCTTTTCTCCTGACAAGGTGGAGAGTTTGCTGTCAAACCTCAACTCAGATTCTGCAACCAGTCCAGATGGCATCAGCCCACGTGTCCTAATAACCTGCTCGTCTGCTCTTGCTCACCCTCTCTCTCTTATATTCACCCTCTCATTTGCCAAAGGTCATCTGCCATCTGCTTCGAAATCAGCAAACATTACTGCCCTGCATTAAAAGTTGCAAAAACAGATCCCTGCAACGACAGACCAATCAGCCTTCTGCCAATCAGCAAGGTCATGGAAT
>NW_028225106.1:0-142500 GCF_056783735.1 Eptatretus burgeri | reverse complement strand
GTGCACCAGTTACCCACCTGGAGGATGTCAGGGCAGAAAGAAAATAAAGACACCAATGTGCCCTTTGTTGTGTTTTATGGGTGAAACCTACAATGCCTTCATCAAGGATTCACACCCCCGACTTTTTCACATTTTGTTGTGTTCCAGCCTGACTTCAAAATGGATTAAATTTAAATGTTTTGTCACTGATCAACACAAAATACCCCCTAATGACAAAGGGAAAATATATTTTTTGAAATTTCTACAAATTAATGAAAACTGAAAAGCTGAAATATCTTTTGTCAATGCGTATTCAACCCTCTAAGTCAATACTTTGTCGTGTTGCAGTGTTGCTTTGGCTGTATACTTGGGGTAATTGTCCCGTTGAAACGTAAATCTTCGCCGCAGTCGAAGGTCTTTTGCACTCTGAAGCAGGTTCTCCTCAAGGAGGAGGAGATTGGGAGCATACTCTGTGCAGAGCGTTGGTGCTGCTTAAGCCGTCTCCTTGGCTCTTGGGCACAATCCTGGATGGGTCGCCACTCCGACAGTATACCAGCATGCTGGCACTCACTTTGCCGACCTCGGAAGGATGACAGGCCGAGTTAACCCCACCTGGTATTAATTCAACAGTGGAGTGGGATTTGAACTCAGGACCCGAGGATCCAAAGCCGGGCACCCGAACCATAAAGCCAACATCAGGCAGCCAACTCCTCAAGGATTTGCTTGTATTTGGTTCCATTCATTGTTCTCTCTGTCCTTGCAAGTCTTCCAGTCCCTGTGCTGAAAAGCATCCCCGAAACATGATGCCGCCGCCACCATGCCTCACGATAGGGATGGTTTTGGATGGGTGATGAGTTGTGCTCAGTTTCTGCCAGATGTAGTGCTTTGCATTCAGGTCAAAGAGTTCCATTTTCGTCTCATCAGACCACAGAATGTTTTGCCTCTTGCTCTCAAAGTCTTTCACGTGCCTTTTTTACAAACTCAAGACGTGCTGTCATGTGTTTTTTTTCTCTGGAGTGGTTTCCGTCTTGCCATTCTCCCATAAAGCCGAGATTTTTGAAGTGCCGCAGAGACTTTTGTCATTCCGACAGGTTCTCCCATCTCAGTAAAATAACTCTAGTTCTGTCAGAGTGGTCGTTGGGTTCTTCTTTACCTCCCTGACAAAGGTCCTTCTTGTCCGGTTGCTCAGTTTGTTCGGACGGTCAACTCTAGGAAGAGTCTGGGTAGTTCATATTCTTTCCATTTCCTAATGATAGAGCTCACTGTGCTCTTGGGACTTTTCAATACGAGAAATTGATTTCATATCCTTCCCCAGATCGATGCCTCCTCACAATTTTATCTCGGAGTTATACGGACAGTTCCTTCGGACGGAGTTATACGGACAGACTTCATGGAAGAGTTTCTGCTCTGACCTGGACTCTCAACTGTGGGACCTCATCAAGAAAGGTGTGTTTCTTTTTCGAAATCATGTCCAATCATTTGAATTGGCCACAGGTGGACTCCAATCAAGTTTTTTTTTGTACACATTGTCGAGGCTCATATGAGAGTGAACACACAACGCACAACAAGGGGGCAGGAGAGGGAAAGACAAAATAATGAGGAACAGAGACATTAGAAGATCTATGATAGGGTGACGGAACACGGGGTATACAAGATGGACACGACAGGGACTTTCAGGAAGGAGAGCAGGGAATTTGAAGGGGGTGGGTTTGGGGTGGATTAACGGGGGTAGAAAAGATCATGGTTTTGGATTGGGGAAGATAAGAGGTGGTAGTCAACAGCTATTTTGAATACCTGGAGGGAAGAGGGAATACATCCCAGATGTACCTCTCAGGCCACAACGACGACCAAGACAAGAGTGCTCCCTGTCCGAACGCCTACGCCCTTATTCACCCAGTCTCCAGAGGGGGGGGGCATCTCCGCCCTCCCCCACAGGACCGTTTGGGCACGCAGAATCGCTCGACGCCCTTTCATTGGCCAAAACGAGCGGCAAGTCCATTGATTGGCCCTGGGGCGTGGTGACGTCATGCAGAGCCCTTTCCTCCTGTCTCGGGCCCAGATTGGCTGAGTGGCGGTCACCCCACCCGCTGCACACCGATTGGTCGAGGGCCGCTGCGCAGCTCCTCCCCGAACTCCGCCTTCCTCCAAAGGCCCACCCCTCACATATTCGGGGAAGTCTGATTGGCCGATCAACGCCGATTGGTCGAGGGCCGCCGCGTGGCTCCTCCTCGAACTCTGCCCACAATGACGTCGGCCAGAGCGAGGTGAAGGAAGTGAAGTGAAGGTGAGGGTGATGCGGCGTTGTCGGCGTTGTTATTGGTGGTGGTGTAAAAATGTACACGGAAACCCGAACTATCAAAAGTAACTCACAGCGCATAAAAAATTTAATTACCCATTAGACCAGGGACGGGACCCGAACTGGCAACATGTACTTACCGAGATAACTATTCTATCTGACCTGTATGTTGACTGCGATAGGTTTCCAAATCCGCAATAATGTTATCGGGTGCATGGATAATGTGGGTATTATGGGCCATGATAGTGATAGTAGTGATAGCCATGATAGTAGTGGCCATAATAGTGGAGTGTTCAGTTAACAATTGTAATTTTGTTCAGAATGAACGTGCAAGGTGAGACTATGTGCTCTCTGAGTGCTGTTCAGGTTGTAAAAGTGATTTATTGATGTTTTTGGTCCATTTTTAATTTGCAGAGAAAAAATTTGAAACGCCGTCACGTGTCACCTGTTCCTCGTCATTGGAGAGAGAAGTTTCTTTCGATCATCACCTGGCAGAGACTTTGTGTCGGGATGGTGACAAGTTTCGGGGTGTGTCTACAAACAACAACTGTGACAGGTGGATCAATGCCTTGCAACAGGAGAGCCAAACAAGTGAGAATCCAAAAAAGTTTTCTGTTGCAAAAAAGAATTTACCTCCTCATGGTGTTTAAAAGGATGTGTAAAAATATGCACAGGTGAGACGTCAAACAGGTGCACTATGTGTCAGAAGGGATTTGTTTCTTCTTCATATCTGTTGTCACATCAAAGAACACACACCGGTGAGAAATCCTTCAAGTGTTCACAATGCAGGAAGGCCTTTTGTTCTTCATCAAGTTTATATCGTCATCAAAAAATACATTCAGGGCAGAAACCCAACAAGTGTTCTGTTTGCAACAAAGTATTTAATCAGTCATCACTCTTACGTGAGCATCAGATATTGCACAACAGGAAGAAACCCCAAAAGTTTTCTGTGTGTGACAAGACCTTTGCTCATCCATCAAATGCATCTGCACATCAAAGAATACACACCGGAGAGAAACGTTACAATTGTTCTGTGTGTTACAAAGCGTTTAATCAGTCATCAACTCTATCAACACATCAAGTAATACACACCGGAGAGAAACCCTTCAATTGTTCTGTGTGCAACAAAGCGTTTAATCGGTCATCAACTCTATCAATACATCAAAGAATACACACCGGAGAGAAACTTTACAATTGTTCTGTGTGCAACAAAGCGTTTAATCAGTCATCAACTCTATCAACACATCAAGTAATACACACCGGAGAGAAACCCTTCAATTGTTCTGTGTGTAACAAAGCGTTCAATCATTTATCTAACTTATATCAACATCGAAGAATACACACCGGAGAGAAACTTTACAATTGTTCTGTGTGCAACAAAGCGTTCAATCATTCATCTAACTTTCATAAACATTTAAGAATACACACCCGAGAAAAACCTTTCAATTGTTATGTGTGCAACAAAGCGTTTAATCAGTCATCAACTCTATCAACACATCAAATAATACACACCGGAGAGAAACCCTTCAATTGTTCTGTGTGTAACAAAGCGTTCAATCATTTATCTAACTTATATCAACATCAAAGAATACACACTGGAGAGAAACCCTTCAATTGTTCTGTGTGTAACAAAGTGTTCAATCATTTATCTAACTTTAATAAACATCAAAGAATACACACCGGAGAGAAACCCTTCAATTGTTCTGTGTGTAACAAAGCGTTCAATCATTTATCTAACTTATATCAACATCAAAGAATACACACCGGAGAGAAACCTTACAATTGTTCTGTGTGTAACAAGGTCTTTTATCATCCATTTACTTTATCGAGACATCAAAGAATACACACCGGAAAGAAACCTCACAAGTGTTCTGTGTGCAACAAAGCGTTTAATCAATCATCTAACTTATATCAACATCAAAGAATACACACCAGAGAGAAACCTCACAATTGTTCTGTGTGTAACAAAGCGTTCAGTCAATTATCTAACTTTCGTAAACATCAAAGAATACACACTGGAGAATAACCCTTCAATAATTCTTTGCGCAACAAAGCGTTTCATAATCCATCATCTGCATCGAGAAATCAAAGAATACATCAAAGCAAAATAATTTCCAGGAACAGGTCTGAGTATATGATGCCACACATGGGATGGAAATAACAAGGAATTGAGCGCCATCGATTGCAAAGAAGAGAAATGAAATGTACAAAAAGATGCATCAACATATATACAACGACAACTGGGAGAACGACAAAAGAGCAGGAAGATTGTAAAGACGTCATGTTAACTGGGATGGAGAACGAGTCAGAGTACAGTGTCTGGAGAAAGTCTACACCCCCTTTCAAAATGTTCACCTTTTGATGTCTTATAACCTGGAATTAAATATCATTGAATCGGACTTTTTACACCTTTATTTATACATCGTAACCCACAACTAACATGTGAAAAACAAATGATACAAATTTCAGGAAAATTAATCAAAAACACAAAACTGGAATATCTTGGTATAAGTCAGGTGCTCATGAGAGTTCACGTCACTGACCCTCAGTGATGGGTAATGTTGTTAAACGTGTCCTTTATGATCCATCCATGAAGACCACACTCTGTACAGAGAGAGCATCAGTGCTGCTACAGCAGTTACCTGGGTTATTGGACACAATCCTGAACAGGTGACCACTCTGCCACAGGATACTCAAACGGCTCAATCATCCCAGCAAGCTGGTATCACTTTGCCAACCTCAGAAGGATGACAAGCTGAGTCAACCCCACCTAGTATTAATTCAACAGCCAAGTGGGATTTGAACTCAGGAGATAAGTAAACCAAGTCCACCACCCTCACCATGAAACCAACGCCAGGTATACCTTCATGATATTGTTACGAATTTGGGAATTCGATTGCACACAACATACAGCTTCCTTTGGTCAGCTATGTCGATAAGTGCTTGTTCCCGAGATAGCTCACCTTCCATTGTTTAAATGTTTGGAAATCGATTGGATGCGCTGCGGATCGATTTAATAGTTCGGGAGCGAACAATGGAGACGTCCCTCCCCCTCTTCTGCGAAGAGGAAGAAGAGCCCTTCCGTCCCATGATTCATGTTGTCAACAACTCCCTCCCACCCGTGGTTGAGCGGGGGATGGAGCATGAGTCATGAGTCACGCCGGGAGCGGGGGAAGGGCGGAAGAGGATAAGGAAGAGATCCTCGAGTTGGTTCGGGGTTGAGGGGAGTCGTTCAGCAGGCCGTCGGGTCCTGCTTGGCTTGCGTTGGGGTTGAGGCTTTTGGAAGCTTTTTGCTTCTGCTGGCTTTTCAGTAGAGCTTCGGCTTCTGCTTTGGCTTGGCTTTGGCTCAGGAAGAGGCCTTTTGAAGGCTTTCTGCTTTGGTGGTTCAGTGAGCTTCGGCTTCTACTTGGCTCGGGAGAGCTTTTTGCTTCGAGCTGCTTTGTTTGGAAGAGAGTTGAGCTGGTCGCTCGGCTCGAGCTGCGAATGGTGGCTTCTTCTTCTTGGTTCGTGGAGCTCTTTGTTCTCCGTTTGGTTCCCGGCTTGGTGCGACTCGTCTTCCTCTTCTTGGAGGTGGTTCCTCGGGGAAGCGACGCATCGACGGGAAGGATTGGCGCCTCGTCTCACCAGCAAGTATTGAGAAGCGCGGGAGGATTCGCGGGAGCTCGGGAAGGATCGTGGCTTACGGCGATTGGATCCAGCTCGCTCTCGCTGGAGCCCGGGTCCGAACAACTTGAAGACGACACGAGGTGGAGAGGTTCGAGATAGGCTCTGGGTTTCAGCTCACCTGTCTCCGAGCTGGAGCTCGTTTTTAAAGGCCTCAGCCACCATTTATTGTGTGTGTGTGTGTGTGTGTGTGTGTGTGTGTGTGTGTGTGTGTGTGTGTGTGTGTGTGTGTGTGTGTGTGTGCATACGTATGTGCGTGGGCCCGTCTAATAAGTAGGAAATTGTTAAGTGCTTTGTGTGCTGTAAATCTTTGCATTGCATTTTGTATAGTCGGAATAGTTCTGCTCTTACGTGCGTCCCGAGTTCCCCATTATTATTAATAAATACCCCAATTGTTAAATGTTTTCAGCTCGTCGCGTCGAATCTTTCATTGACTGAGCATTTCGTGTGTTGGGAGTTAGAAAGCCGTTGGTTTGCCGTAAAAGGGGGCATTTGGACCGACGGTTCTCGGCGATTAAGCCGCTCGGAATCGCGCACGGGACAGGCTCGCCTCGGCGGTTTGTTCCTTCGAAGGTGGAATACCCCGGTAGTTGGATCACGTGGGTATTTAGGTACATTGAAGATTGGCAATCGACCCTACCCCACGTGATCTGCCCATTGGCGTATTTCGGTTCTTGTACAAGGACCCGTCGACTCGGACTTATCCAGGCGGTGATCTATATTCCGGGCGATCGGTCGGGCCGACTCGACTTGCGGCTCCATTCAGAGCGGTCGGTTCGCGGCCACGCACCGGCACCGTAACAATATCATTAAATCGGACTTTTTACACCTTTATTTACACATCGTAACCCAAAATTTCCATGTGAAGAATAAATTATAAAAATCTCAGAAAATTAATTTAAAACACAAAACGAGACTGTCTTGTTTGGATAAGTGTCCACCCCCCGAATAATGGCAATTGTAAACAAGCTCAGGTGGAACCAATCAACTTCAAAATCACACCCCAGGTTAATTTACCTCCATCTGTTTAAATTATAGTGATTCTGTGGATTTCAAAATAAAATCAGCTGTTCCTGTGGGTTTCCTCTGCTGGATAGTGAATTTCACAGCAAATGCTCAACCATGAGCTTTGGAGCACAGTCAAGACAGTCATTATTACGAAATGGAAAGCGTATGGTACCACTAAGATCCTGCCAAGATCAGGCCGTCCCTCCAAACTGGATGACCAAGCAAGGAGACTGATCAGAGCCACCAGCGGCCAACGGCAACTTTGAAAGAGCTTCAGGCCTTCATGGCAAGGACTGATCACTGGTGTCCATGTGACAACAATATTACAAGCACTCCACAAGTCCAGGCTCTACTGTCAGGTGGCAAGAAGGAAGCCATTCCACAAAATAGCCCACCTTGAGTCTTGCTTGAGGAATACAAAAAAACACTCGAGAGATTCTGAGTCCATTTGGAAAAATGTTTCGTGGTCTGATGGAACTTTTGGAAAAAAAGCCTGGTTATGGCAGCATCATGTCATGGGGATGTTTCTCATCATCAGGGACTGGGGCACTTTTTGTTGTTTTTTGTATACCAAGTCGAGGCTTGTGCAAGAGCTAATACACAGAAACATATCACAAGGCTGGAGACAAGAAGGGAGGGAGAGGGAAGCACAAAATAGTGGGAAAAAACGAGAAGAGGATATCTGTGGAAGAGAGAGAGGGATAGGATGTGGTAAGAAGGATGGTACTACAGGGACTGTCAGGAAGGAAAATAGAGAAGTTGAAGGAGGTGGGTTTGGGGTGGATCAACTGGGGTCATAGATATCAAGGTTTTGGATGGGGGAAGATATGAGATGGTGGTGAACAGCTGCTTTGAAGACCTGGAGGGAGGAGAGTGTGGGAGTTTATTCCAGAGGCAGGAAAAAAAGAGGAATGAAAGAGTGAAGGTGAGCTGTAATTCTTGATTTTGTCATTTTCACAAGAAGGGGGGATTTGGCAGACCTTGAGTACCCTGAGGAAATGACAGGGGTACAGATAACAGACAGAGCAGGGGGGGGGCAAGGCCAGGGAGGAGTTGGTACAAGACAGAAAGACCACCGACCTGCCTCCGGTGAGAGAGTGAGAGATCCAACGACTCAGCTTGAGATCCCTATGATCAGGGAGATACCAATGATCCAAAAAGCCTTGGTTTCCACAACGTTATGTCGAGCCCCGTGTGAGGCATGACAACCATCCCGGAGGGGGGAGCAGTGATCCATCAGACTGCGGATGAAAGCTTGGTAAATGGTTGGAATCTCAGGTGTGCCAAGGATGGGCTTCACACAATGGAGGATGCCCAGTTGGCGATTGACTTTGGAGGCCAGCTTGGAGATGTGGCTTTCCTCGTAAAGATCGTGGTAGATAGTGAGACTCAGACGCTTGAATGAGAGGACCTCGAAAAAAGCAATGTCGAGAAAGTAGATGGAGGGGTGGAGGGGGGTTCCAGGCGGTCTTTTCGGAGAGACATTGTGAGGGCGTGAGTTATCAGGATAGAACGGAAAACGGATGGAGCAAAACACAGAAAAAAATCCGAGAGGAAAACCTGCTGCCCTCTGCTAGAGAACTGAAATTGGGACAGAAGTTCACCTTGCAGCATGAGAACGACCCGAAGTACACAACCAAAGCCACACTTGAGCGGCTCAGGAACAAAACGATATCCTTGAGTCGCCCAGTCAGAGCCCCGACCAAAATCCCATCGAAAATCTGTGGCATGACCTGAAGATTGCTGTCCATCAACGCCCCCCACGCAGCTTGACTGAGCTTGAACAGTTTAGTGCAGAAGAATGGGCAAGTATTTGCATCCAGGTTGTTCACTCCTTTATCCACCCACCTCCCTCTGATCTCATTCTTCCCCGTGCCCATTCTTAATCAAAGTGACCCTCCATTTTACCTCCATCCTCTTAGAGTTGTGTCCACGCCTCCCCCCTCGCCCTTCCACGATGTTCTTTTTCTTCTGTTATGTTCTGGTCTTTTCTGTGTTCAAGGTCTCCCACAAGTGTCTCAAAAAAAAAAGAAATTAATCATTGGAAAAGTTGTTGTTCGTTTTTTTTGGAGGGGGGGGGTGGGTTGAGGACTTATCTGTGCAATATACAGTATTTCTGCCATATACAGTAATAAGGAGCACCTTTTACCAAGCAGATTGATCCTCTTCCTGTACGAAAGAGATATAAGATCATTCAAAATGCAAATATATATTGTTCTTAAAACAGAAACATGTTCAAGCACATCGATGTGATAATTATGTTGTATTTGAGGACATTTTTCATTCAAAGGTTCCAATAATACATTTACTTTTCAATCAAGATTAATTGGCAACATTTTATTTATTTATTTTACAGCTTGAAAGTTTCAGCTTCCTCGATCAAAGTCATGAACACGTGATTTGGCAGGAACGAATCAGACACAACGATCAGGTGGTTCGCTGTTGCTGGAGTAGGTCTTGCTCTCCACCTGGGTACCATAGCGAACCGTCCTTCACTTGACACGACCGTGCGGTCCACCATGACCCGAGATCTCAGTTTTTAAAAAAGTTTTTTACTTTATTCTTTTTTTACTTTACCCCAACTTTCCTTCTCTTTTTTGTATGCAATGTCGAGGCTCGTGTGGGAGCTATTCGGGCCGTTTGTCCGTCAGTCAGTCTGTCTGTCTGTTTGTCCGCACAGAACTTTCGTGCTATTATCATCAACCGCTGTCGGATTGAGACGAAATTTTCAACAAACAGGCGACGACGAATGTGGAATGTTTTAATGATAATTATGACGTGATGGGTCACGTGGTGTGAAAGCCATGTTGTAAAAACGGGGAAAAAACTTTGGACCTCTGAAACTTTTCACGTATTGCCGCCTTTCCATGAGGAACAAGAGGTTCACACACATGATGTCATCGGTCACATGGTTTGGCAGCCGTATTGAATTGAAGAAAGTACTAAATAATGTTTTCTCTGGAACCGCTTCGTCATTCAACATGGAACTTCACAATTATGATCTGGTGGTGATGTGGAACACATGTTTAATACTTCAATTGTCATCATTCCAGTTGGCTAGGTGTGGATACGTCTCTCACCTGTCATGGAATTTCAGCAAAAGCTTTCTGCGACTCATTGGGACTGACTCAATCGGTCAACTTCGCGACTCAGATCTCAACCAATGGTACTCCATCTCTTCTGGATCTGATTTTGACAAATTTCCCTGACAATAACTGCTGCTCTTTCTCCGCTCCAATCGGTTCTTCTGACCACGTCCTTGTTAAAGTGGACATCTCTCTGACTGTTATCAGAGAACCACCTCACCGCCGTCGAGTCTGGCATTTCACTCAAGCCGACTGGCAGGGTCTCCAAGCAGCCATCAAACTTATAGACTGGTCTCCTATCGCCACTTTCTCCAACATCAACTCATCCTGGGAATTCTTTCAAAAAAAGTAGCTCACCCTCATGCACAGATTTATCCCATCTCGACTTCAGTTGTCCTACCCTTCCTCCCGCCCTTGGTTCACTGAAGCTTGTGGTGAGGCAGTTGTCCTGAAACAACTTGCCTTTGCCTCATGAAAAGCAAACCCAACTGAAAAGCAAACAAACCCAACTGTCAAATCTCAGTTCCTTGCATAAAGCTCGGAAAAAGTGTGTATCTACCCTCAGGAGAGCCAGAAAACAACATCTTTCCAAACTCAAGTCCGAACTTTCAAACCTCTCTCCCTCCTCAAAATCCTGGTGGGGTCCAATCAAATCTGTTTCTGGTGTATGTTCCCCCTCCATCACCTCCCTCACCTCAAATGGCAGCACTGCTGATACCGCACGTGAAAAGACTGAATGCCTAAACTCGGTGTTTGCAGCTAAATCTTGTGTCAAAAAACCCATCGCTTTCTCTACCCACCTTACCCAGTCGCACCCAACACTCCCTGGATTCCTTTTCTCCTGACAAGGTGGAGAGCTGGCTGTCAAACCTCAACTCAGATTCTGCAACCAGTCCAGATGGCATCAGCCCACGTGTCCTAAAAGCCTGCTCTTCTGCTCTTGCTCACCCTCTCTCTCTTCTATTCACCCTCTCATTGTCAAAGGTCATCTGCCATCTGCTTGAAATCAGCAAACATTACTGCCCTGCATAAAAAGCTGCAAAAACAGATCCCTGCAACGACACAACAATCAGCTTTCTGCCAATCAGCAAGGTCATGGAATCCATCATCGCTTCAGACATTAAATCCTTCCTCTTCTCCAATGGCTTGATTTCCGATCTTCACTTTGGTTTCAGACTTTGGTTTCACTCTACCCTGGATATGCTGCTTCTTCTCTCCCAACAATGGATGGAGGTCCTCAATGCCGGACATGAAATCAAAGCCATATCTCAAGACATATCGCATCCTTTTGAAATGGTCTGGCACCCTGCCCTGCTCACCAAACTCTCTTCCTATGGTATCCAAGGCCATCTCCACTCATGGCTCGCAGACTTCCTCTCCTGTCGCAGTCACCGTGTGGCCCTAAATGGAGTTCTTTCATCCCCTCTTCCTGTCCAGGCTGGAGTTCCTCATGGGAGCGTTCTGGGCCCTGTTCTTTTTCTGGTTTTCATCAATGATCTCTCCGACTCTCTGGAAAATCCCCTTTATCTCTTTGCTGATGACTCTACCCTCTTCCGTACCATATGGCAGCCCTCAGACCAGCAAGCAGCAGCTTCTTCACTCACTGCAGATCTGGATAAAATCACAAACTGGTCCAACACGTGGAACATGTCTTTCAATCCCGACAAATCTCACACTCTCACTATGTCTCTCCCAAAGGACCGTTGACCCCCAATCTGCTTTGTCAACAATTCTCTGGAAGAAGTCCTTTCTTTCAAGCTTCTGCGTCTCACTATCTGCGATGACCTTCCCTGGGAAAGCCACATTTCAAACCTCACCTCCAAAGCCAATCGCCGACTGGGAATCCTCCATCGTGCAAAGTCCTACCTCGGCCCACCTGAGCTCCTGACCACTTACCAAGCTTTCGTCCGCAACGTGATGGAGTACTGCTCTCTCCTCTGAGCTGGTGCTCCTGCCTCCCACCTTTCTCGGCTTCACGCTGTGGAAAGCAAGGCATTTCGGATCATTGATATCTCCTGCGATGAGGCTGAGACTTTGGGACTCTCACTCTCTCACCGCAGGCTGGTCGGTGGTCTTTCTGTCTTCTACCGTCTCCTCTCCAGCCTCGTCCCCTTCTCTCTCTCTCTCTCTGTGATTTGTCCCCACCACATTTCCGCAGGGTGCTCAAGGTCCGAATGTGGAAAAACGAGACTTCGGAATTAAACACATCGAAATATTTTGAAAATTTTACTCGAGCCGATTTTTGATTTCGGTTTTATTTTACAAATGGTAGTCCTTCACAAATAGGGTGTCTATTTCCCGTCATTTTTTACGAGGAGTTCCAGTTGGCAAAATACGCAATAGGAAAAATCTTGCCAGGCAGAGGAACAATTGTATGTGAACCAATACGTCTTGGCAATGAATCTTCGTCGGTGGATCGGTCAGAATGAAAAGCATCGTATCCAGCGCTTCGATCCTCGTCGCCTTCCGGCTTGTTTATTATTAATAAATCATTTGTCGATTTCCAACCTGTTCCTGTTTGTCCTTTCCTTCCATTGGTTTGGAATTGTCAAAGAGATCAAGAGATACTGCATAAAATAAGAAATGAATTGACCAAATGAAATGTACGCAATTATTCTGAGAGTTGTCAATCTTGGAAATTCCCTGATTGGTTAAAAAGAAAAGAATAATCCAATCATTTTTGCCTTCAATTGTGGTTCAAACATCATTTTTTAAAATCTTTAATCGTTTTTTTTTTTTTAAGATGATGAATCTTTAAAATAAACATCGAGTTCAAAGAGGGTGTGACTTGCGAACAGGAAGATCGAGGAAGTTGAAAGGGAAAGTCCCAAAGTTGCGTGTAACTTTTGTATATGTGGCACACCTATAATGATCTGGAGACAAATGCACTGTTAAAGCAAAAATAACAATGGCTGCAGGTCTGAGAGAATAACTGAGTCAGGAGGAATGTGTGAGTGAAGAGGGTGAATAAGAGAATTAAAGAACCGAGGGAGGAGATTGGTATGCAGATGAGCTTGATGGGAGGATTGGTAAAGAGCTGGCTGAAGTGGATAGGGGATCTGATATGGATGGAGGAATGGGACTTCCGAAGAGAGCAGTCGGGGATAAATGGGTAGACTGTGGGTGAGGTGAATGTGACAGATATGCAAAATAGATGAGATACCTGGATTGAGGTCATAGTAGGTTGTGACGCTAGGAGCAAGAAAGGCGATGCCGAGTGGACGTTTCAGGGTCTGCTCGTCGTAAAAGACCTCAAACTGGTCAGTGTGAATGTGACCAAAAAACTGCCCTGCAATTGTGTTTTCATACCGAAGGAAGAAACTGATAAAATCACAAACGAGCATCGAACAAGCAACAAAGGGGTAAACAAATTTAAACAACTAGTTTACCTGATGCAGCATTGCTTGCTAAAAGCAGGGATCCGTGGCAATTCCAAGTAATGTAAAACGTGATTTCAAGTCCTCAACATTTCCCCAAAGCCTCAACCCCCCCCCCCCCCCCAGTCCCAACTCTGTCCCCGATATACCTCCTCACACTAATTCTGTCTTCCCCTCCCTTCTTCCAGTTCTCAAACCACCCCACCCCAACTGCAAATCCACAACTCCCCCCCCCCACCACAATATTTTTTATACCTTGTATTATCAAAATATGCATTACCTCCATGACCATTTTCTATATCAAATTGCAATCAAAATGTACCTTTCTTTCATGATAGATGACACACTGCTAGTCTTGCCCCAAAGGGGATGTGAGACTTTTGCAATGCCCCTGTGTGCGTGTCTGTGTGTCTCCATGTCTGCATCCATATATTTTTTACTTTAAAAATGTTTTTCTCTGCAACCTCTTGTCCCATGGAGAATATTTTGTGGCTAGCGCATATGTAATAGGTCACATGGTATGGCAACCATATCGAATTAAAGGGAAACATTTGGACATTATTTTCTCCCAAAGCACTCAATGAAAATAAATTTAAACTTTGCATGCCATCAACTCCCCATGGGGAATATAGGGTGATAATGATGATGGCATCGGTGAAGTCATATTCCAGCCAGAATTGGTTGAATTGAAATCTTTACCTGAAAAATCTGAAACGTCTTGCATCTGATCTATGACCAGATGTGAATAAATGATTAAATTTATGACGTTCATAACCCATGCCAAGAAACTACGTGACATATTAGGGTGCGTGGATGATACGGGTACATGGGCCGTAATAGTAGGGTGTTCAGTTAAAGACAGTATATTTGTTCAGAATGAACGTGCGAGGCAAGACAATGCACTCTGTAAATGTTGGTCTAGTTCCATCTGCAAATCTACATAAACCTCCCTTTCTTTGGGAAGTGTACAGACAACAGACCGCTCCCAAAAATAAAAATAGAACCGGGGTTATGTACATCATGTGCATATATATATAATACTTCGTGGTTATATCGCTCAGATAGATTCCAATTGTATTTACCCATAGGCTGACACCAGAGGTCCGATACCTAAGGCCTGTGCCCTACACATACCACAGCCTACAGAACCAAAATGGCACACATATGATTTTTCCAGTTTACAAACGTGGGAGGGAGCATGCCAGCTGTCCAGCCAGTGAGTTTTAACTGGAAGGCTTCAGACGCAAGCAGCCATAAAGACAGCTTCATTACATTTTTAATATGCAAAGTTAAATAATACATAAATAAAATAAAACACAAAAATAGACTGCAGGTCCTGAAGCTCACCTGGGTCAGGAGCAACAGTCACTCAAACCCACCTTAGACCCTGATTTTTTTTAATGCTGTGAACAAACTTTGGTACATCACAGGTGATGAAGGTTGTGGTCAAGTTTCATCAAAATGATGTGAGTGTAGTTTCGGAGAAGAGAACAAATACCTATTTTGTAGGGTCAAACCACTCCCCCCCCCCCCCACCCGTAGACACACTTCATGAGTGCAGATTTTGATGCGGTCAATACACCTTCGTTAGGCATCAGATATGAAGCTTGTGGCCAAGTTTCATCAAAAATCATGTGTTTGGTTCCAGCGATATTGACTGAAGTGTTTACAGACTCACTGACTCGCAGACACCTGCAGACACGACTCGATCGCATAAGCTCATCGGACTAAAGTCCAGGTGAGCTAAAAATTATATGAATAGTCATGAAAAATGAAAATGTCTGTATTTTATTATGTTTTACTTTGATCGATTGAAACAGTTTAAGAGGTAATTATTATTGTTTATGGGAGTTTGCATGTCGTACATGACTGATCACGATTTTTGCTGTAGAATCGTTTGTTGGTTTTAATGCCAGTTGAGTAAAGAGCAGCAAACGTGAAGGAGGTTGATCATCGTAGTAAATATTGTTACGTTTGAGGGGGGGTATGCATTCAAAGGGTAATTAGGATATTTAATTAGGTATGCCATGCTGTTCGAGTGTATCAGGATCTCGATGTAATAAGTAGCAATTCAGTGGTGATAAGTTGTCTAGTAAATGTTCATTTCTTCAAGGGGGAAATGATAATTGTCACGTAATTAGATAGGGACACGGGATGGGGTAAGTGTGTCTGCGTAAACCCCTTTTGGTATTCTCTGGAGGCTGGCCGTGACGTCACAGGACAGGGCTGCGGATGGCTCCGCCCCGTGATCACGATTGGCGGAAGGCGACGGCGGTGGGCCAATAAAACGGCTCGATTGGAAGTGACGAGGACGGGAGGATAAAAAGGTTCTGTTCGGGGTCGAAAAGGAAGAGGAAGATGATCGGGACAAAAAGATCGTGTTTTTTTGGTGTGGAGGCTGTTGCGCGGGAAGCGTACTTGTTGTTGTGCTGATTCGATCGTGTTCTTCATCGTGTCTTGGAGCCTTGCTGAGCCTCGTGCCTCACCTTGGTTGGCTCTGGGGTTCTGCTGACTCGGAGTATGGGGTCGAACGGCGGGCGGACCTGCCTCCCTCTCCTGCTCGCAATTTGGCGCCAGAACTGGTTCCCTGGCGGCTGTGAGCGGACTTGGGCCAGGACCAGGAGGTCGACAGCACCACGGTTTCTCCTGCCCCCCTGACGAGAGCAAGGCCAGCTCGTCCGACGCCGATCCAGGGACAGTTGCGTCCACACCACGGTCCAGCCTGACCACCAGAAGTAGCTACGTTTTGTGTGTGTGTGTGTGTGTGTGTGTGTGTGTGTGTGTGTGTGTGTGTGTGTGTGTGTGTGTGTGTGTGTGTGTGTACTTGGCGCCTTAGAGGGTTTGAGAATTGTATATTCATTGGAATTGTCTGTGTTTTCCCCACGCCCGATCCCACACCATCCCGTCGAATCGCCCCGGATCCCTCTTCTTGCCGAGTTTTGTTATTTCTGGTTAATAATAAAAACAAATAAACATCTTCAACTCAGTGAAAAGTGACTCGTGCCACCTTCCTCGTCCCGTTTGCGGTAGAGCGATTAGAACCGCCATGTTTGGGTTATAAATAAATAAACCGCCTCCATCGTTTCGGCTCATTCTACGTTGGCGGGACTGTTCAAGTCCCGTGGACGTCACAATATTGTACCATAACACAATAGATAAGTCCTGGCAGGAAACAGCATGGCCGAACAAGCTTGGGACTGGAGGTCGTAGGTAGCCAAGGGATGTGCCGAGAATGCCAGACATAAGAGTGAATGGACTGAGAGAAAAGAGAGATTGACGTGTCGTGCTAAGGCAGTGAGACAAAGGAAAGGCAACAACCAAAAAGCACTGTGAGGTCACTTCACTGGAATCGATTTGTAATTCCGCTCGTAGGGATCCTCCCTGCGATACGAGGTCATCTTGCGGGATGCTCAGCGCCTGAGATTCGGCCTCAGTGGGGGCAAATTTGGTTGGCTGGCGCATCATTGGTTTGTGAGTGGTGTTCCTGCAAGGCTTGCGTTTCCCTCGAGCCATTTGTCATGCTGGTGATCCCCAGAGCGAGGCAAGAGCGTCTCCCAGGGATCCAATCCGGTATGCTTTGCACAGAGGTATTAAACAAAGTACCATGTCTCAAAATCAACAACACCATTGTGCTAAACCAATGTTGTACTTCTTCTTGTGACGCTTCACAATCACCTTCGTTGGAAATTAGTTTGACATCGTCAAATCCATCATCACATACCTGATACATCATCTCTCAAAGCACCTGCACAGTGAAGACAGCCCTGCATCGAGTTAAGAGATTGTGAACTGATGCATTTCATGAAATGTTTCAATGAATGTGTTTAGTTGGATGGGTTTAAGATGCACGTGAGTAAATTGCACAAATTTCAAACAAATAGTTAGTTTTATATTACCTACACGATGACGCGAGTGCTGTTCAACTAGTTTTTGGTTAAACGGCTCGTGAGACTGAGGGTGTGGTTATCTCAGTACAACCTGCGAGTGATGATAACCCCTGAGCATGTGATAATATTATAACAAGGCATTACGGGAGATTCCAAGACGAGACAAGGTGTAACAAGTTAATAATTTCTACTGAACAGACTGATGGGCCCACTCGTGAGATTTCCCCCCCATTAAGAAGCGAGGATTTGTGGCTCGGTATAATTGGCCCATCTCGCGAATGGAGGAAAACACTCGAAAATTGCCCAATCAATCCAATCATTTGCATTGGGGGAAATAGTCCAATTCTGTCGATGAAACAAGACAGAATGTCTGTAATTTCCTAAGGACATACCCCATAGACCCCAAGGATCACTTTGTATATGTCATTCACAATGATGATGAGCCCACCTGTTGACGATACGGTAGTAGTTCCAACTCCAGGTTTTGTGACACAGCCCTGGTGGCATGTGCCCAATGACGTGCACCTGTCACACAGAAAAAGCACATCATTGCAACTGGCATCGTATTCTGCTTGCCAAGGTTACCATCTGCAGCATACAAAGCTGTTTTCATACCAAGGTTTCTTCTGCACGTGCAGTCAACTCGAGACTACCAATGGATTCCTCTCCTCTCCCAAAGTGCCTCAAGTCAGTATTTGGCTGAGTCTTGTTCCTCATCCATGAATCCATCCATGGGGACCATACTCTGTGCAGAGCATTGGTGCTGCCTAATTAGTCTGCTTTGCTACTGGGCATAATCCTGGATGGGTCGCCACTCCGACACGGAATACCAGCAAGCTGGCACTCATTTTGCCAACCACGGAAGTATGACAAGCAGAGTCAACCCCACCTGGTATGAATTCAACAGTGAGTGGGATTTGAACTTAGGATCCAAGGATCCCAAGCCCACCACCCTAACCATGAAGCAAACTTCATGCATCGCATCATCCGTGAATGATATTTCAGATACCCGAGAAAACGCCCTCTTCCTCTTTGCGGATCACTCCACAATATGCCAAGCAGCACCACATTCCATAAATAGGGAGGCAGATAGTTAAGCGAACCCACCCGTCTATTTCCATGGTCAGCCACTGGAAGATGTTCAGTACCTTTCATCGTATATGCCTCACAATCAGCTGTGACCTCTCCTGTACTGACACCAAATCAAACCTGGACTGAAAGTCAACGGCCGGCTGGGAAACCTCCAACGTTCAGTCATTCCTCGAAAAATAAGAACTACTCACAGCCTATAGACACAGGGCCTTTGTCCGTAGCTCACTGGAGTACCACTCACACGATGGGATGGTGACCCCATCTGTCTCTCTTGGATTCTATGGTTAAATCTTCAGCTCAATCTCCTGTGATGAAACAGAAGTACAAGGCCTGTTGCTCTTGCATCACAGACAAGCTATTGGGCCGTTTTTTAACTGCCTCCTCCAATCTTGCTCCCTCTCTCAGCCCTCCGACCTTCCCCCAGCTCCAATAACACCTCTTCATGAAACTCCCAAAATCCACTCTTTTGTTCCCCTTTTTCCTGTTTGTGAAACCACCTGAGACTGCTCAATTCCCATTCTTCCCTCAAGCGATTCATGTTGGTGGTTCATCACCATCTTATGTGACCTAACCCTAACCCTAACCCTAACCCACCAAGCCTGTACTCACAAACCACAAATCACAAGCATTATCCACAAGGATGCCAATATTTTGGAAAATGTTGCGTGAGGAAGGGGAGGGAGATTTTGGGATGAAAGCATTTATATTACAAAACTGGTACGGAAGAACCACGGGTAGCCTGCAAATGAGATCTCACCTGATGGTATGAAGGGGCATCATGAGGCAGCCACCGTGACCATTTCGAAGCCATATCCTCATAAAGCCAAGAAGAAGAGAGATTCCCGGTGATAAATGGTGGTGGGAAGCTATTGACCCCGGGGTGCTCTCATGGTTGCCGACAGCAGGGAAGACCCTGACGTGAGCACCAAAATGCTGCCAAAAAAGCGCCGTGACTTTGTCCAGTGCTGTCAGCTGGTCTCTCCGTGTCTGTTGCCAGATGTTGTGTGCTGGGATGTCTCCGGTCCAGTAAAACAAAATCGAAGGTCTCATTTGTGGCGATGTGCTGCAACATACTTTCGATCGTACGCATGGGCACGTCACATTTCCTGCGGTCTCCCCAGTAGCCTGCACCCACAGCACCTGGAGTAGGAAGGCCATCATCCTTGCGACAGCACAATGGTTCACCACACTCAGCATTGGACTCAGGTATTGCGTTTGGGTCCGCTTGCTTGCTTGTTTGTTTGTTTGTTTGTTTGTTCGCACAGAACTTTCGTATTATTCTCTGGAACCGCTTGTCGGATTGAGACAAACTTTTCACCAGAAGTGCAACTACTCATGTAGAATGTTTTAATGATAATTATGTCATAGGTCACGTGGTGTGGTCGCCATATTGGAAAAATGGAAAAAAACTTTGGACCTCTGTATCTCTGAAACTACACCAAGGGAAAAATTCAGACTTGTAACATGGCAACGACTCTGATGGGGAATGAGTGATTTTTTTTTATGACGTCAAAGGTGCCTTCGTTATGACGTCAAAATTGCATATGTCGAACGCTACATCCGATCAGTATGAAAAAAAAGAAGAAAAAAAAAGTCCACAAATAATTTTGATGACATCATCAGTCACATGATTCGGCAGCCATATAGTTTTTTTTTTCTGAACACCTTCAAAAATCTTCTCTGAAATGGCTGAACGGATCGAGGTGAAACTTTACACGTATGACCGCCTATCCACGAGGAACAAAAGGTTCATACATATGATGTCATTGGTCACATGATTTTGCAGCCATATTGGATTTACCCTAAAACAAAAAAAAAGATTCTCTTCTTCTCCAGAACAGCGAGACAGATTGAGAGGAAACTTCACACAGAATGTTGCATTTTCACATTTTGTTGCGTTACAGCCTGAATTTAAATCCGGATCCGGATCTTCACCAAATATTTAAACAATTCTTCCTTGTCACACACCGAGCATGTCCACCAATTTTTGTCTGACTCCATCCTCAACTTTTTGAGATATCCTGCACACAAACAAAGAAAAACAGTGAGAAAAGGGTGAAAACATAACCTCCTTCACCTTCGGTGGCAGAGGTAAAAAATACAAAAAAATAGATTGACAATTTTGTGACCTTAACCTTTTGACCTCAAAAACAATCAGCTTCCAGCGTTTTATTGGTGAACCAATTCAGTTACCGAATATGCAAACCCTGCTGAAATTTCAAATCAATCAAATTAAAAATAATAATAATAATAAAAAGATAGTTATATGAGACCTTGAACTTTGAGCTTTTGACCAAAATATTAACTTAATTTCTCCATATTCTCAGAATAAAGCTTTGTTGAAAATTTGATGACAAAAGCCAAAATGGTAAAAAAAAAAAAAAAAGTTATGGGACTGGCACAACGCACCACAAATGCACACGCGATTGCAAAACCCAGTCTCCAGCTGCACAAGGGATGGGCTAACTGGAACAGCACTTGGTAGAGTACATACCTCTAGGTTAGGCTTAACAGTTTACATTTTGTCTCCCACCGATAGGCCGGATCTGCTGACCTGAACCAAAATCTAATTGGCTTATTCTTTGTCATCTCTCTCCCCAACTCATCCACCAAGTTTCGTCCAAATCCGTCAACAACTTTTTTCAGATATTGTGCTATATATATACAGTGGAAAATCGATATAACGCTCACCGGTGGGGTCCAAAGCGACTCGGGCGTTATAAATAAAAAAATATTTTATATTACATACAAACCAGAGCCAAAACACGTGGACATGTCCGTCCGCCATCTTGGATTGTTGGGGTTGATGACGAAGCGGTCAAGTTATTTTCTTTTCTTTTTTTTTTAAACAAGAAACAAACACAGGAATTGAATGCATATAGAATATATTTTATTTTTTTTATGTGCAATCGAACATTACTTACAAAATAAAAAATACAAAATGTACATTATCACATAAATCGGTAAAATATTTTCGCTTCCTTAATCACAAAGCAGATACGGAATTTATATCTTGAAGAATTCGGAATTTATTTCTTGTAGAAATCGGTGATCTTGGTTGGTTTCATGGATGCTCTTGAGAGTCTTCGGGTGTCATCCAGAAGGATTTTAACCTGGAGTATCTTCAAACGAAGATTGGGGCATTCCTGCTCATCCAAGGACTCCAACCAACGAAGACCATAAAGGAAAGACTGTTCAGCTTTGGAGTGGAGAGGCTGGGGGAGAGGTTCGACTGGTGCCTCTTCTTCTTCTGACTCCTCTGGGGGTTCCTCTTCCTCTCCAGTTGACAGCTGTTCTTCTCTGAGCAGTTCTTCAGCCAGGTCTCTTTCTTCGAGATCAACCCAGGCCTGGAGAGCATCAAGAGCTGATGTGCCAGGGGCGAGGTTGAGGGCCGTGATGGCAGACCTGCCCACCTCCTCCTTGGAGAACCCATTGAAGTCTTCTTCATTATCAGACTTGGGAGGACCTAGGCCTTTCCTCCAGCAGTTAATGATGGTGTCCTTGGTGACCTTCTTCCAGGCTGGCCCTGCAAACTCCATCGTCTTCTTAACGTCCGTGGCCTTGAGGAAGACGGTCATCTCTTTCTGCTCCCTGGCCATAGCTTCGAAAAATTGATCTTTGTGGAATAGCTTGAAACAGTTGATGACCCCCTGGTCCAAAGGCTGGATCTTGCTGGTGGTGTTCTTGGGCATAAAAGAAGCGAAGATCTTCCCATCCTTGGACTTTAAGATGTCTCCTGATGGATGAGATGGGGCATTGTCAATCAGGAGGAAAGCTTTCTCTTCTTGCCCAAGCTTTCTCAGGTGCTTCCGCAAAGTAGGGCAGAACCTCTGGAAGAACCAGTCCTTGAAACAGGCTCCTGTCATCCAAGCCTTCCTGGTGTTGGTGTAAATGCAGGGAAGGAGGGATCTGTTGACATGGTGTAGACACCTGGGGTTTAGTGACTTCCCTATGACCAACGGGGTCATCTTCAGAGACCCTGACCTGTTGGCACAGAGAAGGAGGCTAACTTTGTCCTTTGGCTTCTTGTGTCCAGTCTTTCTTGATGGGTTGTCATCCAGGTCCATAGTTCTATCTGGAGGGGTCTTGTAGTACAGACCAGTTTCATCTGCATTGAAAACCTGGTCTTCTGTGAAGTTGTTGTCTTCGATTAGTTCATTGAAGACAGAGAGGTAGTTCTTGGCAGATTCAAGGTCTGCAGACTTGGCCTCTCCATGTTGTTGGTTCATGTGGACCCCATATCGATCCTGCCAGCATTGCAGTCACCCCCTGGTTAAGCTGTAGTTAGCATCTTCACCTCTCTCTTCCTTGTGAAGATCCTTGTTGATCTTCTTGGCCTGATGAAGGAGGATGGTGCCTGAGATGGGTATGTCAAGCTCTCCATACTTGCAGAAGCAATTGAATAGTTCCTGGTCCAACTCCTGATCCCTCCCAAGCTTGACCCTCTTCCTCTTCATCACTTCATTGGAGTTGACAGTGACAATGAAGCTCTTGATGTTCTCTTCATCCTTCAACCATCCTCTTAGAGTTGAACCGGCGATGCCTGTATCCTTGCTGATGGTCGCTTGAGTTTCACCATTCCGTATCCGTTTAATTATGTGGAGCTTCTCCTCTATGGAATAACACTTCCGCTTCGGCATGGCGGCGCTGAACTGAACAGAGCAAACAAAACTAACAAATTTGAAGATTTCTCGGCTGGTCGGTGATGAAGATGTCGATGAACTGGTACAGGAGATGTAACGGGAGCTTAGATTTAAGTTGTTGACAACTCTTCCGAAAGGATGTGGGCGGTAGAGCACGCGAACATTAGTTAATCTTGTACAGTACTGCACTTACGTTGTGTACTGTGTTGTATGGTGTTAGAAGGGAACATGAACGTGAGTTACAGGAGATACGGATGCCATGATGATTTGAATTGAATTGATTTTGTTCATCTCAGCTTCGCCATTTATACGGGAAAGGTGCGAGAAGATGACAGCTCGTGAGTATTTTCACACCAGATGTCAACTCAACACAGGGCGATGACAGCTTGAATTTTTTTTCGCCAATTAGCGCTATTTTGGACTAACTTTGTCTCTATTTTCTCACTTTTTCGCTTTAAACACAAAATAGTGGTATTTTTGGCGGTCCAAGGTGTATGAGTATTATATCAGTACAAGCGTGAAAACGCTTAGCGTTATATCGATTTTCCACTGTAGTTTTTGGCCCCATCTCTCAATGGTGAAACAAAGACAAACAAACAGTCCACCTTCCTTGGCAGAGGCAACAAGAAGCCGATACTCTAGGTCCCCCTCCTTGTTGGTGGTATGAGGAATCCATCTGTGTAATATGAAAGTTAAATGTTGAAGTTTTCGAAATACCGTGTACACAAGCCAAGTTAATGGGATGGTTGCCATGGCAATATAATTCCGCCAATCACAGCCGTGATGTAATCAGATTGAGATAATGGCATCAGGAAGAGATATCTGCAATATGAAAGCTAAATATTCAACGTTTTTTGTAATATCGTGCACAAAAGTACATGGACGGATGATCGGTTGATCGGACCTTATTTTCATGTCCCCGTCTCCGATCTTGTCAAAGGGTTGGGGGATAATAAACAGATTATGATTAGATGCTTGTACCTCCTGCTGGAGCCTTATGGGGTGACTGAGGAGGTTAAAGACCCAGAAGTGGTTTACCAATGGACACTGGCAAATCTTAACACGATTGGCCCAAAATATTGGCACCCTTACACTTTGTTTTCAAATAATTCACCATTTCTTCCAGAAAATTGTTGAAACTAAAAATATATATATTTCTTTGGTTTGCAGTGGAAAGAAACAAAAAAGCTGTAGAAATTACTAAGTCTTAGCTTATTCCACACACAAATTCTAAAATGGCCCAGACAATATTATTGGCACCTTTTAGAAGTTGTTAGAAATAATTGGATTTCAAGCAGGTGATTCTCCTTTACTTTGGAATTGAACTCACCCGTGGTGAGTTGCAGGTGCCTGTAATATAAAAATCACTCAATCAACCAGTTTGAATAGAGAGGAGTCATTCTGCTGTTTTGTGTCACTGTGTATACCGCAATGAGCATGGGGAAAAGAAAGTAAAACAGAGAATTGTCTGAGGAGGTCAGACACAAGATTGTAGCCAAGCATGGACAATCTCAAGGCTACAAGTCCATCTCCGGACAACTTGATGTTCCTGTATCCACCGTACACAATGTTATCAGGAAGTTTAAGGCCCATCGCACTGTATCCAACCTCCCTGGACGTGGCCGCAAGAGAAAACTTGATCGAAGATTGCAGCGAAGGATTGTTCAAATGGTGGAGAAAGCACCTTGATCAACTGCCAAACAGATTCAAGCTCACCTTCAGACACAAGGTTCAACAGTTTCAACTCACCATTCGTCACCAACTCAATGAAAGGGGGTTCTATGGTAGGAGACCCATGAGGACCCCACCACTGAGACAGAAAGACATAAGAAAGCCCGACTGGAGAAAGCCCAATACACACCTGAACAAGCCAAAATCCTTCTGGGAGAACGTCCTGAAGACAGATGACACCAAATTAGAGCTTTTTGGTAAAGCACATCATCTCTGTTTACAGAAAACAAAATGAAGCCTTCAAAGAAAAGAACACCTTCCCTACAGTCAAACATGGAGGAAGTTCAGTGATGTTTTGGGGTTACTGTGCTGCCTCTGGCACTGGGTGCCTTGAATGTGTGCATGGCATCATGAAATCAGAAGATTACCAAGGTATTTTGTAGTGTAATGTTCAACCCAGTGTCAGAAAGCTGGGTATCTGTTGAAGGTCATGGGTCTTGCAGCAGGTCAATGACCCCAAACACACTTCATAAACTAGAGGGGGAGCACTCGGTAGAGTGCAAAACCTCCGCCGCCAATACTGCTGGGTCACTTAAGTGAACCTGATATTTTTTTGTCATTTTTTTTTTAAATATTCGACATTTTTTTGAAAAAAAGTTGCAAAATTTTCTGTTTTTTTTTTTTTGGACCAAGTCCAAAATCTAATGGCATGATCATTGGACCATACCTAATCCCCCCACCAAGTTTCGTCGAAATCCGTCCAGGTGTTTTTCCGTAATACTGTTCACAAACAAACAAACCAACAGACAGGGGTGAAAACAGTAACCTCCATCCATCTTCGATGGCGGAGGTTAATCACCCAGGAATGGATCAAGACAAAACGCTGGACTGTTCTGAAGTGGCCAGCAATGAGTCCAGATCTAAATCACATTGAACACCTCTGGGGAGATCTGAAAACAGCAGTTGGGAGAAGGCACCCTTCAAATCTGGGAGAACTGGAGCAGTTTACACAAGAAGAGTGGGACAAACTGCCACTAGAGGAGGAGGAGGAGGAGGAAGCTCATTCTTGGCTATAGGAAGTGCTTGACTGCAGTTATTTTGTCCAAAGGTTGCGCTTCCAAATATTTAGTTGAGGGTGTTTATAATTTTGTCAATGCCATTTCTTTTTATTTCCTGATTTAAAAGGGTATATTAAGTTCTGAATCAAAAACAAAGGTTCTATTATATTAACAGTGAAATAAGGAATTGGAGACAAAATACTTTTGTCAATTTCAACTTATTTTTGAGAAATTGTGAGTTATTTGAAAAAAGTGCAAGGGTGCCAATATTTTTGGCCACGACTGGATGGGGAATTACATCACATGCCACGTACAATGTGGGTCGAGCTCACACCAATATAGTGCAATGTTATTGCACAATATTACTGAACCACTCTAGTTATCAATATTACAGCAAGGCTAAAAGACATAAATAATAAATAAAATCGAAATCGGTCAATCCAAACAGAGACCCAATCAGGTTTTAGCTATTCAAGGGCATGATTATTATTATTCAGCATTCAAGGGATCAACACATTGATGAGAATATATACGAGGTCAGAGTACAGTTTGAACGATACCTCTTTATAAGCCGCATCCCAGTGCACGTCGGTGATAAACAAAATCCGATCAACAGGTGTGCCAGGTGGTGGTGGAACAGGAGGGCGCACCGGCGATTTGGGCACTCCTGGGAATTGCACGGTCCAGTTGCTGGCACCACTGTTCCAGTGGCCGCACGATTCACCGAGGAGGAGGCCGCAGGCGGAGCCAGGCGACAGCAGTGAGCGGACCAGCACAGTGAGGACGTCGTGGCGGAATAACTGCATGGTGTCCGTACATACCTGATCGGGGGTTGTGGAACCAGCACAGCAGAGTAAAAATCATACTTCTCACATAAACAAGTGGCACAATCCATGTGTTTTGAAGATGTAGGTCAAATATCATACACGTGCAACAGAGAACTTCGGACCACTACGCTTCCATTTTAGGGGAAAACAAACAATCAATCCATGGGGTAACAAACAATTAATCCATGGGGCAACAAGGGCATGTATGGTAAACGATAACACTGGGCTGCATTTGAAATATTTTTTTCAGAGGTCTGGGTTTTCTCAACGGTTCTTGTATGTTTTTTGCATGCTGAATTCAGAAATGTATCTAATTTCGCTCAATCAGGTCAAGTTTTAATGCTATCTCAATTTTAAGGAAAAAATAATCAATTTTTGTTTTTTTAATGAGCATTTTTTAAATTCAAAATCAGACTTACATTGACAGAAAATGTACAAACTATATAGAAAATGACACACTCGCTTGCGAGACGCGGCTAAAAAGGTTCATCCTTCAACTAGAACGGGCACTCATAGAGCGCATACCTTCGCCGCCACTACTTTTTTGTTCTTGATATGAGTGTGGGGAACTGGTTTCATATGAATGGTCTTATGACACAAACCACATATCTATAATGTCATGACCCCCCCCCCCGACTTTCGGGGGCTACGGACTAAACAACAATCAACTCACGTCGTTTTGGCGAGTCCTCACTCGCAAGCTCGGTGAATACAACGTTTCAACAAGAGAAGGTAATCTCGTTTGATGCTGGTTTCATGCAAATCGAATAACAATTGACTGAGTTATGCCAAAAACCGCATATTTTTTAATGGCGTGACCCCCCCTCCCCCGACATTTTACGCCAACCGGTGACATGTGTCATGACGTCATTGTGTCACAAGATTGGGCATTAAATTCTGAACATTTTGGTGCTGGGTTCATGTAAAGCGGACAAGAATTGACCGCGTTATGACAAAAACCGCATATTTTTTAATGGCGTGATCCCCCCTCCCCCGACATTTTACCCCAACCGGTGACATGTGTTATGATGTCATTGTGTCACAAGATTGGGCATTAAATTCTGAACATTTTGGTGTTGGGTTCATGTAAAGCGGACAAGAATTGACCGCGTTATGACAAAAACCGAATATTTTTCAAGGTCGTGACCCCCCTGACTTTTGACCCCTAACCGGTAACAAAAGTATGGGCGTCATTGCGTCATATTGCATATCACAAGATGAGGCGTTGAATTCTGAACATTTTGGCGTTAGTTGCATGCAAATTGAATAAAAATTGACCGTGTTATCGTAAAAAGACGATTTTGACCTTTTCGTGACCTTGACCTTGACCTTTGACCCGAACGATCCCAAAATCTAATCGAATGCTTCCTGGCTAATAACCAATCATCCCACCAAATTTCATGCAATTCGGTTTAATACTTTTTGAGTTATACGAATCACAAGATTACAAACAAATAAATAAATAAATAAATAATCCCACCAAAACATAACCTTTCGCAGAATGTGAAGGTAATTAATTATCTTGCCAAAACGAAGTTTTTGCAAGATATGTAAGTCAGCTTGTATGTTTTTTTTTTTTTGTCTGTAATCACGTATAAAAAATTCTGCAGAGCACAGTTATCATTGGAAATTTTTGTAACTTCGCATATCAGAGGCCTATAGAGGTCCCTTTCAGCGCACAAAATTTTGAAGGTCAAGGTCAAAGGTCAAAGGTCACGTTGTCGCAAATCAGGGGAGTCTACGAAACCCTTATTTTTTGAGTAATTTTGATCGGATCGTCTTCAAACTTCATGGGAATATAGTTCATGGTCTGGCGCTCAGCTGATTAATTTTTGGTGGCGATTGGCCTTGACCTTCATATGTTTTTTTTTTTTTTGGTCTGTAATCACGTATAAATCACTCTGCAGAGCACGCCGACCAAAACATAACCTTTCACAGAATGCGAAGGTAATAATAGGAAACATAAACCAACAACTTCCCCATAGGGTGTCATGTGGTACTTAAATAAATCAACATTACAACTAACTTATTGAATAACTGAATGAAACACGATCGTTAGGGTGTTCATGTGTTTTTTTCATGCATTTTCCCCCCTCGCATCCCCACCACCTTCTCTCCTCACAAACACCACCACCACCACCACCTTCTCTCCTCACAAACACCAACACCAACACCTTCCCCCAAACAGCCCCATGCCTAACCACCTCACCACCAAACACTACCAAGGCTCACCAGCAACCTCACCCCCAACATACCTCACCACCAACCTCACCCGCATATCTCACCACCAACCTCACGCACATACATCACCACCAACCTCACCCCCATACCTCACCCCATACCTCACCACCAACCTCACCCCCATACCTCACCCCCATACCTCACCTCCATACCTCACACCTCACCACCAACCTCACCCCATACCTCACCACCAACCTCACCCCCAAACACTCGTGCGAGCATTCCACACCATCCATACTCCACCACCAAAAATTCCTCGGCATCCCACCAACCACACCGTGCTATCGGCGATGTGCAGGCGGATACACAGCTTGCTCAGTGCCGAGGCCACGGCGTTCTCGCCAGACTCGAGTCGGAGCGCCGTGTCCAGGGTCCACACTGCAGCGCGGCACAGGTCACACACAGGTCCATCGGGATTCGTGCGGCTCCACCGGCCGGGAGTGTCCGGCAGGCAGCACGACCATAAGTAGTGGAGCCAAGACGAGTACACGATGCTCCATGATCGGCGAGGACACGGTCTTCTACTGGTGGGGTTCGCATCCGACAAATCATAAAGATAAGCACACCCTCCCCCTCCCCCTCCACCTCCACCTCCACTTTTTTTTTTTGTTTCTTCCTTTTCCCCAAATGAAACCACGTTTCCTCTTATTTAATAAATAAATCCTCTACTTTCTGAGTTTCCTCAGTGCTAATTCCCTTTTGATATAACAAATAAATTAAGTAAGTACCCTGTACTGTACGAACATTGTGTACTGTACTGTATTTACGAGAGGGCAATGGTCAAAGACGGTCATACCAACTATTCCGTCATGGCCGCCATGTGGTGTACGAACAAAGTCACCCTAGATCTCAACTCGAGAGCAACACAATGCCCAGAAATTTTCGGATATCTAGGTCTGGGAGGTATGCTACGGATAGGGTGAGCATTTTCCTGGTTTTATCGAGGACAGTCCTGTTTTCTGCCACTCTGTCCGATAATGATAAACCCCCTGACGCCTTTATGACCATTTTTCTTTTGAGCCAATCAACCTTTCGACTCACGATTTAAATTTTGATTGTTGGTCTTAATTTATTGACATATTTCTCATTTAAATTATTCCCGCGTTTGTATTGTTACTGCGAATCCCAATGAAGGTCCGATTTGTCACGTTTCCTAATGACGTCATTACGTGATGGGCGATGGCTGCTTGTTTGATGCTGTCGAACGTTCGTCTTCAAAATCAGTTTGACGTCACCGTTAATTCAAAACGCCGAAGCAAAAGTCGTCCTTCAACTCAGAATGGTCGAAAGAACGATGCGAGAAGAGTGAGGCAAGGTATCTGAAACTTTTTAGCAGAGCCAGGATATATTTGTGATGTCACTAAGTTTGAATCTAAAATGGATATTATCGTATGTTCCACCCATGTTTTTCTTCATGCATATTTATGTTCCACCCATGTTTTTCCTCCTGCATATTCATATTTTTCCTCATGCATATTTATGCTCCACCCATGATTTTCCTCATGCATATTCATATTTTTCCTCATGCATATTCATATTTTTCCTCATGCATATTTATGCTCCGCCCATGTTTTTCCTCCTGCATATTCATATTTTTCCTCATGCATATTCATGTTTTTCCTCATGCATATTTATGCTCCACCCATGATTTTCCTCATGCATATTCATGATTTTCCTCATGCATATTCATGTTTTTCCTCATCCATATTTATGCTCCACCCATGATTTTCCTCATGCATATTCATGATTTTCCTCATGCATATTCATGTTTTTCCTCATGCATATTTATGCTCCACCCATGATTTTCCTCATGCATATTCATGATTTTCCTCATGCATATTCATGTTTTTCCTCATCCATATTTATGCTCCACCCATGATTTTCCTCATGCATATTCATATTTTTCCTCATGCATATTTATGCCCCACCCATGATTTTCCTCATGCATATTCATAATTTTCCTCATGCATATTCATGTTTTTCCTCATGCATATTTATGCTCCACCCATGATTTTCCTCATGCATATTCATATTTTTCCTCATGCATATTTATGCTCTGCCCATGTTTTTCCTCATCCATAATTATGGATTTTTTTTACGTTTTTTACCGTCAGTACTTGTCCAGGGTGTTTTTAAAATAAAGTAAAAGTGATTTAAACCTCTAAGTGTTGGTAAGCTGCCTGGAGCATTCTTTCTTCAAATAATCGGTACACGTAGGCCGTTCCAGGATAACATTTCAGGAACATTAAGAGAATCGGCGCCAACATGTTCTCAATACCATGTAGCAAGAACGGTTTATCTAATGATGACCACAGCTTGGCGAAACCAGAGGAACAGTCTGGAAGTAGACCGTAAGAAAGCAGAACTCCAGCTCTGCTTTCATTTTCAGAGAATGCAAATTCAGACATGTCTACATTCACTTCCTGGGAACCAAAATAAACTTCTGAATGATTAGAGAAAAGGACAGAAATATAAACACCCATCGATCCTAGAATGGAGCACACATTTCACATTTTGGTAGTTTTCATAACTGTGGTCATTATGAATTAGCACTGAATTTAATAAATAAATAAAAATCACTGAGCACGAAATGCAACTGTCCACTATTCTTGAGGCCCCTATAGATGGCCAAACTAGTTACAGAGGAGGCCTTCTGCTGGATCTTCTTCCAGGTTAATTGGTCATAGTTGGAGGTCTTTATTCGTCTTGCAGGAGCTTTGGTCAGACCAAAGGACATCTGCAGGTATTCATACAAGCCACCTGTTCCCACTTGTAACACTGTCTCTTCAATAGCACATTCAGCCACTGGGATTTGGTGAAATCTATAGGCAACGTCGAGGCTGTAGAAAAGCTTGGCACCTGGCAAGGCGTCGAGGGCTTCTTCGATGTGGGGCAGAGGATAAGTGTCCGTTCTTGTTTTAGCATTCAAAGCTCCATGGTCATAGCACAACTGAAGGCTACCATCCTTCTTCTGGGCAAGTACAACTGGGGATGCATACGGGCTCCCATATAGAACTCTCCCGTATGATGCCAGTATCCAGTGCTTTCCTCAATTACTCTCTAACTTCTGTCCACTAGAAAGGTGGCACTCTATGATGGGCCATCCGGATTGGTTGATCACCACTACTGTAGATTCGGTGTTGTATCTCTTGACGAAACCCAAGGTCTTCATCAGATGAGCTAAAAGTCTCAATGTTGAGACAAAACTTCCTTCATTTCCGCCTCATGGTATTCGGAAATATTGACTCCAACATCCATTCTAGATAACAACTGTTGAGCTGGATGAGGTTGTAACATACATTTGTCACCATAACCTCTGACCTCGACCTCATTTACACAGACTGACACTAACTCAACCTGAGGCTCTCTCTCTCTCTCTCAGCTGAAGAAAGTCAATCTTATTGGGTGCTTGGTTATAAGTACACATCTTGCTCAGAAAAGTTAGTTATCTCTCCTGGAATAACACCTGTAGCACCAACTGTCACTAGTGGAGGACCGATACAAACGCCATCTGGGAGAACTTCACCTATATTTGCATGTTCTACAAAACCACAAAAATCAGATCTGGCTGAAGGCTTAATGGATCACTGTACAGCAACACCAGAACGAGCGGGAAGCAAAACAGGTTTTTTTTATCTGCCACTCTAACTTTACACCTATCTACATTTACCTTACAGGAAACTCTAGTTTCCTCATACATAGCTATAAGTCTGCCAATCCTTGTGCTCAGTGCCAGAAACATTTTTACAATTGGATAGTTCTTGAAAAACATTAGACCCAATTATAACCAGCACTTCCTGTTTGTGTTGTGCCATGGAACCTTGAATAGCATTCATGACAAGGAACACCATATTTGGGAATATACAGGCCAAAAGCTTCAAATTCACCTGAGTGTAGCCCACAAATGGAATATCCTGTCCATCAGCGAGATGGATCCTAATCAATGACCGCATCAGTCAAGCCTCTATTTACTAGAAATTGCTTGAAGGAAGACTCCATCATCGTTGATACCTGTGCACCTGTGCCTAACAGACACCTGACTTGCACTCCATCTAACTCTAGAAAGGATTCCGGACATTCTCCAATAGTGTTAAGCAGAAGTGAGCCTACTTCCAGTGAACCTGCAGTGTGGCTCTCCATAATAAGTTCTACTTGTTGAAATCTTACGATTCAGCTGTGGACAGTTCCTCTTTATGTGGTTAGGTGAGTTACAGTAACAGCAACGCCAATCAAATGACCGTGTAGCCTTTTTTTTGTATACACTGTCGAGGCTCGGAGGAGAGCGAACACACAGAACATACCACAAGGAGAGCAGGAGACAAGAGAGGGTTGAAGGAAAAGAAAAAAAACAGTGTGGAACAGAGAAATGAGGAGATCTGTGGAAGGGAGAGGGATGGGGCGGGGTACACAGGTTAAACAAGATGGACATTACAGGAACTTTCAGGTCCTTACACTACAGGGACTTTCAGGAAGGAAAAAAGTTTCATTGGTTGACATATAAGCATGTTGAGGTCACGGAGAAACGGTAGATTTCTTGTGAGAAACGGTAGATTACTCTTTCACAAACTTCAGCAACTCATCGATCTGTTGGCGGCATCGCCGCTGCCCTTCCTGCTACTGCTGCTGCTTATTCTTCTTCTTATTCTTCTTCTTCTTCTTCTTACCTTGGCCTTCAAAGACTTTGGCGACTCAATATTTTTCTGCTGCAGTCTCATGGCATGAAACTCACTGACTCTGGCTAGTATACAACGTTCCCACCCAACGCATGGCTCTGTCTCAAAGCTCAAAGAAAGACAAATGAGGAAGCTCCTCGTTTAACCATCTCAGCTCCTGGGCTAAACGTTTATCACTCCCTGTCTCAGCTAGATGACCCTTAAGTGAAAATTGTCTACTTGCTGCAAACATACATGGTCTTTCTCAGTTATACGGTCATAAATGTCCATTAACTTAAACTCTTAAAGGAACAAGTTAAAATGTCTTCAGACTTCTGTTTATAACGATAAAATCGTTCCTGTAAGACAGAGAGGCGATCATCTTCACCAAAGACAGATAATAACACCATTAACATTTCATCGGGATTATATCTAACATCTTCCCCTCATCCTCATGATTTATTGGCATGCAGGTCAGGTCAGGTGTGGGAGCATGTGTGGGAGCATGTGCAGGAGCAGCGCGTCACTGCGTCCACTTTCCGCCAGTACTCAAGGGGCCTCCTCCCTGCTATTCCCCAGGAAGATGCCTGGCCCATCCCCATCTCCTTGAGATTCTGATCAACATGCTGCAACCATGAGGCACGTGGTCAGCCCATTGGCCTCCTCCACTCACAAGGCTCCCTCGCTGAGAGAATCTGGTGAGCAGTATCAGCACGAGGCTGATATTGGCTGATAAAACTGATACTTGGCTGATAAAACGAGCCACATGTCCAAACAGCCACAGCTCACAGTTATGGACCATGCAAGTAACAAATGTCATTTGAGTCTCTCTGAACAACCGCTCATTGGACACAAAGTCCGGTCAGCGACAGCCAAGGGTTCTCCGAAGAATCCTGGTACCAAAGGAAGTCTCTGTCTCAGATCCCTGCTCAGAGTCCAAGTCTCACATCCGTAGAGCAAGACTGGAAGCACCCAGGACCTGAAGACTCAGATTTCTGTCCTGCACAGGTACCGACAGTGCCACACCCCATGATCCAGTTAATCCATGACTCCCCAGTCCGACCCAGACGTTTATTGACCTCTGGATCACAGCCAGCAGAGACATGAATATCACTGCCATGGTAAGTAAATCTCTCCGTTACCTCAACATCCTCATCACAAACAGGTACAGACAAGATAGCAGCATCCAAGATGTCATTGAAAGCCTGGATCTTAGTTTTAACCCAGGAAACCCATAATCCCAGCGGCTCTGACTCCTCATTCAGCACCTCAAAGGCCCCCAAAAGTATATCTGGAGTCTCCGCAAAGATGACAGCATCATCTGCGAAATCAAGGTCAGAGATCTTAACATTCCCAAACAATGTACCGCAGCTTGATCTCTCGGACATCCTCCCCAAAATCCAGTTCGTACAAGTTCTGAAAAGTGTGGGGGTACAGAGTACACACCCCTGACAAACTTCAGTAACAACTGGAAATAAGTCAAAGATGGTACCATCACATCTCACAGCACTCTCAGTACCAGAGTAAACTTCAGACATCAGATGGAACAGTGTTGGTGGCACCCCACGAAGATCAAGAATCCTCCAGAAGGCATCCCAATTCACTGAGTTGAACGCTTTGCAGAGATAAACCAATGCTGCAAGCAGCCCCTACCAAAACTCTAGTCTCGGTTTGGTGAAGACCCAAAGAGCAAGGATACGGTCAATCGTTGACCTCTTTGGTGTAAAGCCTGACTGCTCTGGAGGCTGGTGCTGAAGACTTCAGTGATGGTGCAGATGCTGGCAAACCCCATCAGGATTTATCTGAGCAAAGAACTTGCCCGGCACTGAGAGCAGCATCGCTTCTCGGTAGTTGTTGCAGTCCTCGTGATCACCCTTTCCTTTCCAGAGAGGGACAACAAGGCCCCTCTTCCAGTCAGTTGGGATGATGACTGTGTTCCAGGCAGAGCATTTCCACCTGCTTTGAGAAGTTCAGCATGGTTACCACAGATCTCAGGAGCTTTACCCCATTTCAACTGGTTCACTGCAGCCTGTGTTTCCACAAACGAAGGTGGATCACAGTTGATTGGAGGGTCAGCAATGGGACTAGTAACACCCCTGACAACCAACTTGACGGTTGGTGGATCAGCCTGGTACAGCCGCTCAAAGTAACAGGCCCAGCGGGCCTTCACTTCGGACTCTGTCAAGAGTCCACCACTCTCCGCTCTAACTGCAGTACATCGAGGGATATGCTTGGAGGAATGCAATGCGTGAATTCCCCTGTAAGCGGGACAAGAATCACTTGACCACAGGTGATGCTCTACCCCTCAGAGATTCCTCGCACATAGGTACAGTCCTTGTCCACCCTGAGCACACGTACAGTTTTATGCATCATTTTCCTTAACAGCTCAGTTCTGCCATTCAGCCTGGCCCTGTGACTCTGGTCAATGGTATCCAGTGTCCCTTGAGAGACAAAATTCTTCTTCTCCCTGCGGTGAGTTCCAAGACATCCACTGGCAACATCACGGACAGTGGCCACTCCACAACTCTTCAGGATTCCCCAAAGCATCCAGATCCCCCAAATCTCCACTCAGCCTGTTCGCAAACACCTCAGCTGCCCTCTCATTCTTGAGCTTGCCAAAATCCAGCCTAGGCTGGGATGGGACAATTCTCCCAAATTTAAGCTGCAACTTCAGAGTTGCTATAACAAGCCTGTGGTCAGTATTGAGGAACTGAGCACTCGGGTAGATCTTGCAGTTCTGGATCATCCTCCAGCAACCATCAACGAGTACATGGTCAATCTCCTTTGCTACACCACCAGTGTTGGAATACCAAGTCCAGCGATGAGCCTGTGGGCGCTGAAACCATGAACCAGTCACCCTGAGTCCATGACTTCTTGCAAAGTCAAGGAACTTGGTGCTATTCTGGTTCAAAGTTCCAGACCCATGTGGACCAACATGTCTCATTACCATGACAGTGGGATCAAGGGGCAACATTTCGGCACAAACAGGTATGGAAGAGAAAGTGAGAGAGGTTGGGTGAGGAAAGGTTCCTGGGAACAATAAAGATCATGGGACAGGATGGGGGGTGACACAGGGTGGTGGTGCACTATCTGCTTGAAGCCCTTGAGGGAAGAATGAGACAGAATGACCTCTGGAGTGTTATTTTTTTCTTGCATGCAATTTCTCACCACTTTCTCTGTTTACCCCACAACTCAAGGAAACTATTTACAGATAACGGATTGCCAGAATGCTAAAGTGTGCAAATATACTCAGACATGTTGAACCACTAATGCAATGGAGGACAATTTGTGAAAGAGAAATCATGAAGTTAATTAAAATGGATGGATTGTTTTTGTAAGTTATCGACCGATTTCACTAATTCAGGTTGGGTGTGTGACGTGGACAAACTGATTATATTTTGGTGAAGATCCGGATCCGGATCCTCTGATTTTTAAAGTGATTCTTCACCAATAAGGGATAGGGCCAAAAACGACATCTCGAAAAGTTAGACACAGATTCAGACGAAACTTGGTGGACATGTTAGGTGTGTAACCAGGAAGAATCGGTTCAGTTTTTGTGAAGATCCGAATCCAGATCCAGATCCGATAATGTTTTAAGTGATTCTTCACCAATGAGGAATAGGCCTAAAACTGATATATAGCACAATATATAAATATCTCAAAACGCTGGACAAGTTGGGTGTGTGAGAAGAACGAATCAAGTTCATTTTGGTGAAGATCCGAATCCGGATCTGGATACGAGAATTTTTTTTTTTTTTAAGTGATCCTTCTTCATCGAGAGATAGGGCCAAAAACTACATAGCATGATATTTCAAAAAGTTATTGATGAGTTATGACAAAACGAAGTGGATGAGTTGGGTTGGTGACTTGAACAAGCTGATTTGATTTTGGTTCTGGTCTGGATTCAAATCCGACCGATCATTGCGATAATAATGTAAACAGTTCAGCCTGGCAGAGGTGTGCATTCTACTGAGTGCCGCTCTTGTTTACTTTTGAAATGATTGCTATAATTAATTGACAATGTGGTATTAAGCACTCTTCAAACCAACCATTCTCCCTGAGGGTTTGTTTAGCATTATATACAACAGCCATTCTCTGGGAGGGTTTTTTTTTTAACTCATTCTGTAAACCAGTCAATATCCCTGAGGGGACATTTAACATTGTTTAAACAGGCCATTCTCCCTGAGGGCATTTTTAACATTGTTTAAACCAACCATTCTCCCTGAGGGCATGTTTAACATTGTTTAAACCAGCCATTCTCCCTGAGGGCATGTTTAACATTGTTTAAACCAGCCATTCTCCATGAGGGCATGTCTAACATTGTTTAAACCAGCCATTCTCCCTGTGGACTTGTTTAACATTGTTTAAACCAGCCATTCTCCCCGAGGGCATGTTTAACATTGTTTAAACCAGCCATTCTCCATGAGGGCATGTCTAACATTGTTTAAATCAGCCATTCTCCCTGTGGACTTGTTTAACATTGTTTAAACCAGCCATTCTCCCCGAGGGCATGTTTAACATTGTTTAAACCAGCCATTTTCCCTGAGGGCATGTTTCACATTGTTTAAACCAGCCATTCTCAGTTTAAACCAGCCATTTAAACCAGTTAAGGTCCAGTACCACACAGTAAAATCCCTTATTTGGAGCTAGTTAAGGTCCAGTACCACACAGTAAAATCCCTTATTTGGAGCTCGTTAAGGTACAGAACCACACAGTAAAATCCCTTATTTGGAGCTAGTTAAGGTACAGTACCACACAGGAAAATCCCTTATTTGGAGCTAGTTAAGGTACAGAACCACACAGTAAAATCCCTTATTTGGAGCTAGTTGAGGTACAGTACCACACAGTAAAATCCCTTATTTGGAGCTAGTTAAGGTCCAGTACCACACAGGAAAATCCCTTATTTGGAGCTAGTTGAGGTACAGTACCACACAGTAAATCCCTTATTTGGAGCTAGTAAAGGTACAGTACCACACAGGAAAATCCTTTATTTGGAGCTAGTTAAGGTACAGAACCACACAGTAAATCCCTTATTTGGAGCTAGTTCCGGTACAGTACCACACAGTAAAATCCCTTATTTGGAGCTAGTTGAGGTGCAGTACCACACAGTAAAATCCCTTATTTGGAGATGTTTAAGGTGCAGTACCACACAGTAAAATCCCTTATTTGGAGCTCGTTAAGATTTAAAATCACAGTAACATGGGGGAATCGACAATAAAAGTTGAAGTTTTGAAAGCGTCGTTTCATGAGACATGTTAGAGTCAGGACGTCCAGTGAACCAGAGATATGATGTTCTCCTTGTCTCCATGGTAAGATGGCAAAGAATGGACACGATGTTCATTCCTGCACAGTCCTTCACCACGATGTCCATCCTTCAATATCCCCACCATCCAAGTCGACATTTATTCTTTGTGTATTATCAATGGGGGGACCATTCCCAAGCCTTCACGGACAAATTTGGGAGGAGATTTTCAAAAGTATGGCAGCGAGTTCAAGTATCAGACGAGGTCTGTACCGGTCTCTGGCCAATACATCAAAGAAAATAAATATATTGTTGCTTGTATGGGGAGAAATATAAATGAAAGAACCCAAGATGTAACCCTGAACAGTCCATCTCCTCAACAATTCCAGCACATAACAGCACGCTCGGCACTGCGGCTGACCAAGTGCACGGTGCCTGGGGCTGGTGTGGCTCTCCCGTTTGATTGCTTATTTTATTGAGTAAAAGAGGACGTCGTTGGGAACACCTGTTCCGGATCCGACTCGCTGTGTTTCCTCTCATTTTATAACACTCACATTCGAGCCGGTTTCTCGTCCCGTCGAGTCCAAGCGAGTTTACTTAATTACATGATTTCCTGAGCATTTCCACGATGGGAAACCCCGAAAAATCGTGACAATTGTAATTCCCTTTAAACAGCTTCAAAACATTGTGAAAGGATGCTTCTCGAACACAAATAACCATTTTAACATGTCGAACCTCGTCGAACCGCGTTCTTTCCCTGATATCAAACAACCACGCGTTCCCACTTTAATATCGCGGTTTTAGAAGATAGCACACCTCTCATATTAAGCGTGTCGACGTTTACATGAACGGGTCGTCGTTTTCGAGTAAATTAAATAACACTCGCAATGGGAGAGGAGGCGTGGCTTCGGCATATCCCGGCATGCTTTGCGCCTCCAATGTTGTACATTTCACGGTTTTTTTTCGTTTTCATCGTCGATTCTGGGACTGCACTTGATAAACATCATCGATTTTGTTTAACCTTCAATTTTCTTTCTCTAACCTGAGGAAACGTTAAAACTGAGTAAACGACTTGTCTTCGACGTGTTGGTGTTGCTTGTTGGCGGTTTTTTGACAGGGTAAACCGTCGAAACATCTCCATCGTATCTACTTGTAACTGTCTCCTTTCTCGTGTGTGAAGACCCGTCTCCTGAACAGTTGTGTTTTGACAGGGTAAACCGAATGGGGTGTCTCAAGGAAATGTGGAGACTTTTTACATCGAATACCACACGATCTTGTGGTTCTGCATTGCCTTATGGGTAATGTGACGTATCCACAGGAATGAGGGAAAAAGCAAGAAAACAACCAAGTCGGACCAGAACGTTTATTCCAGGTACGCACACAATGTCGGATATTCCGCCGGTCGGATTGAGACGAAATTTTCACCATTGGGGCGACGACTCATGTGGAATGTTTTAATTATAATTGTAGTTATAAATTATAATTATAATAAAACGGATGAAGAAGAACGATATCAAACCTTGAAAAGGCACATACTCAGGTCCCCAGCGTCAATTGTGACCTCATATCAAACGAAGAAGAGTTGTGACATCATTCGTGCAAAAAAAAAAAATCGTGTCAGTCAATCGTGTACGTGCTCGAACGTGCGTGCCTGTACGTGCGGGCCTGTAGGTGCGGGCCCATAGGTGCGTGGCCGTACGTGCAGCTTCGTTCCTTCGCGATCGTAAATGACGACTGGATAGGGGAATTGTTTCAACCAGTACGGGCCCGTATGTGCGTGCCCGTAGGTGAGTGCCAGTATGTGCAGCCTCTCTCTCTCTCTCTCTCTCTCTCTCTCTCTCTCTCTCTCTCTCTCTCTCTCTCTCTCTCTCTCTCTCTCTCTCTCTCTCTCAAACCTCGAAAAGGCACATCCGCGGGTCCCCAGCAATATTCCTGGCAAGTTTCAATCGTGCAAAAGAAATAATAAAAAATAAATAAATAAACATTAATTGTGATGTCATTCGTGACGTCAGAGCACCGTGTCCTGTCATTGGTCGAGAGAGAAATGGCTGTAACTTGGGAACCGCGCGTCCGATTAATATCAAACCTTGAAAAGCACATCCGTGGGGCCCCGGCAATATTCCTGGCAAGTTTCAATCAGATCGGACTGTCAATCGTGCCAAAAAAAAAAGATGAATAAATAAATAAGCATCAAGTGTGACGTCATTCGTGACGTCATAGACCGTGTCTTGTCATTGGTCGAGAGAGAAATGGCTGTAACTTGGGAACCGCGCGTCCGATTAATATCAAACCTTGAAAAGCACATCCGTGGGGCCCCGGCAATATTCCTGGCAAGTTTCAATGAGATCGGACCGGCGGTCGTCGAGAAACGGCGGTCGCAGACACACGCACACACACACACACACACACACACACACACACACACACACACACACACACACACACACACACACACACATACACACACACAGAGATTGCTGGAACTATAGATAGATTAGATCGGACCAACCGTATCATAAATGGCCATAACTTGGGAAACACCTGGGAAACATTCAGGTCCCCAGCGTCAATTATGACGTCATATCAAACGAAGAAGAAGAAGAATTGTGACGTCAATCGTGCAAAACGAACAAAAACATGGTGACGTCATTCTTGATGTCATAGCACCGTGTCCTGTCATTGGTTGACACATCAATGGCCGTAACTTGGGAACCGCTTGTCCGATTAATATCAAACCTTGAAAAGGCACATTCTCGGGTCCCCAGCGAAATTCCTGGCAAGTTTCAATTAGATTGGACCAGGGGTTGTCGAGTAAGGCGGTCGCAGACACACACACACACACACACACACACACACACACACACACACACACACACACACACACACACACACACACACACACACGTACACACAGACACACAGAGATTGCCAGAATTATAGATAGATTTAACATTGTTTAAACCAGCTATTCTCTCTGAGGGCATGTTTCACATTGTTTGAACCAGCAATTCTCCCTGTGGACTTGTTTAACATTGTTTAAACCAGCCATTCTCTCTGAGGGCACGTTTAACATTGTTTAAACCAGCCATTCTCCCTGAGGGCACGTTTGGTCAGGTATGGGAGCATGTGCCAGAACAGCGCGTCGCTGCGTCCACTTTCCGCCGGTACTCCAGGGGCCTCCGTCTGGCCATCCCCCAGGCAGATGCCAGGCCCATCCCCATCTCCTTGAGATGATGGTCAACCTGTTGCAACCATGAGGCACGTGGTCGGCCCACTGGCCTCCTCCACTCATGAGACTCCCTCGCTGAGAGAATCTGGTGAGCAGGATCAGAGTCAGGAAAACGAGCCACATGTCCATACAGCCGCAACTGACGCTCACGGACTATGCAGGTAACAAATCTCATCCGAGTCTCTCTCAGCAACCGCTCGTTGGACACAAAATCCGACCAGCGATAGCCAAGGATTCTCCGAAGAGACCTGTTCTCAAAGGAATTAAGTCTCCGTCTCAGATCCTTGGTCAGAGTCCAAGTCTCGCACCCATAGAGCAAGACTGGAAGTACCAAGGACCTGAAGACTCGGACTTGCGTCTTCCCGCACAGGTACCAGCAGCGCCACACCCCATGATCCAATGAATCCATGACTCCCCAGGCCCGACCCAGACGTCTATTGACCTCTGACTCGCAGCCAGTAGAGACATGAATATCACTGCCAAGGTAAGTGAATCTCTCCACGACCTCAACATCCTCACCACAAACAGACACAGACAGGACAGCAGCATCCAAGATGTCACCGAAAGCCTGGATCTTAGTTTTGACCCAAGAAACCCGTAATCCCAACGGCTCCGACTCCTCATTCAGCACCTCGAGGACCCGCAAGAGGATGTCTAAAGTCTCCGCAAAGATGACTGCATCATCTACAAAATCAAGGTCCGAGATCTTGACATTCCCAAATGACGCACCGCAACTTGATCTCTCCGACATCCTCCCTAAAATCCAGTCCATACAAGTGCTGAAAAGTGTGGGGGCAAGTACACATCCCTGACGAACTCCAGTAACAACTGGAAATAAGTCAGAGATGGTACCACCACACTTCACAGCACTCTCAGTACCAGAGTAGAGTTCAGACATCAGATCGATCAGTTTTGGTGGCACCCCACGAAGACCAAGAATCCTCCAGAGGACATCCCGATTCACTGAATCGAACGCTTTACAGAGATCAACATAGGCTGCAAGCAGCCCCTGCCGAAACTCTCGTCTGCGTTCGGTGAGGACACGAAGTGCAAGGATACGGTCAATCGTTGACCTCTTTGATGTAAAGCCTGACTGCTCTGGACGCTGGTGCTCAAGCAGATGGTGGCGAACCCGATCGAGAATTATCCGAGCAAAGACCTTGCCCGGCACTGAGAGCAGCGTCACCCCTCGGTAGTTGTTGCAGTCTTGGCGATCACCCTTCCCTTTCCAGAGAGGGACAACAAGGCCCCTCTTCCAATCAGTTGGGATGATGCCTGTGTTCCAGGCAGAGCGCAAAACTGCATGCAACGACATGAGTGCAGCATTTCCACCAGCCTTGAGAAGTTCGGCATGGATGCCACAGATCCCTGGAGCTTTTCCCCGTTTCAACTGGTTCATCGCAGCCTGTGTTTCCACAAGCGAAGGTGGACCGCAGTTGATTCGAGGGTCAGCAACAGGGATTGTAACACCCTTGACGTCCAACTCGACAGCTGGGGGATCAGCCTGGTACAACCGCTCAAAGTAACCGGCCCAGCGGGCCTTCACTTCAGACTCCTCTGTCAAGAGCCTACCACTCTCTGCTCGAACTGCAGTGCTCCGAGGGATGGGCTTGGATGAACGTAATGCGCGAATTCCCCTGTAAGCGGGACGAGAATCACCTGTCCACAGGTGATGCTCTACCCCCTCACAGATTCCTCGCACATAGGCCTCCTTATCCACCCTCAGTGCACGTACAGTTTTACGCCTCAGCTCCCTGAACAGCTCAGCTCTGCCATTCAGCCTGGCCCTGCGACTCTGGTCAATGGTATCCAGTGTCCCTTGAGAGACAAAATTCTTCTTTGCCCTGCGGTGAGCTCCAAGGCATCCACCGGCAACATCAAGGACGGTGGTCTTGAAGGCGCTCCACAACTCTTCAGGACCCCCCAAAGCACCCAGACCCCCCAAGTGTCCACTCAGCCTGTTCGCAAACTCCTCAGCTACTCTCTCATCTCTGAGCTTGGCAACATCCAGCCTAGGCTGGGATGGTACCATTCTCCAGGATTTAAGGTGCAGCTTTCGAGTTGCTACAACAAGTCTGTGGTCAGTATTGAGGAACTGAGCACTCGGGTAGACCCTGCAGTTCTGGATCATCCTCCAACGACCGTCAATGAGGACATGGTCAATCTCCTTTGCCACACCGCCAGCGTTGGAATACCAAGTCCAGCGATGAGCTTGTGGGCGCTGAAACCATGAACCAGCCACCCTAAGTCCATGACTTCTTGCAAAGTCAAGGAACTTAGTGCTATTCTGGTTCATAGTTCCTGACCCATGGGGACCAACACACACCTCATAACCATCCCTATCAGTTCCAGTCGATGCATTGAAATCCCCCAAGACTAGAAGTGTATCTCGTCTGGGGCACTGATCAACCACAGACTCGAGTGTCGCGTAGAATGTGTCCTTCACGGTGAGATCACTCGCTTCAGTCGGAGCATAAACAGAGACCAGGGAAATGACACCTAAGGAGTGACGAATCCTTAATCTCATAATACGCTCGTTGACCGGTGTTACCTCAATTATCATTGGGGTCAGCTTATTGGACACAGCTACAGCAACTCCTTGGGTATGGTAACCATCAGAGCGACCAGACCAATAGCAGGTGTAACCACCAACCATTATCTCGCCGCAATCCGGTCTCCGAACCTCAGAGAGAGCTGCAATACCGATGTCCAAACGCTTGAGCTCAGATGATAACAGAGACAGGTGATCATCCTCTCTTAGGGATAGGACATTCCAGGCACCCACCCGAAGGGACCGCCTCAGGTTAACCCAAGGAGACCGCCGTCTGGTGGACGACACCTCTGCACCACTCTGACACACTCTCCCGCAATCTGACCCAGGGATGTTACCCCGTGGTTTCCCTCCTATCATCAAAGATTGGGGGTCCCGAAGGCTTTGCCCCAATCCCTTCATCCGGTGAGCTGCCCTGCGAAGGGAAGCTGCACAGGAGGTACTCCCATGGAGTGGGTTTTCAGATTTTTTTGCGTTGTTGCGTTTTGCGGAATGAAGGGTTTTACGGTGGCCGGAGTGCAAATCCTGCCACCAACCTCCTGATAAGAAGTGACCCAACTGCAGGAGGACGTCCGCTGACACAGTTGGGCACTAGATATGGATGGCCGTTGGCTCACAAGGAGCTCCTCCGCCCTTTGACAGGTTTTGTTTTTAATCCTGCTGGGTGTCCATATCCAAACACCCCCTCACCAGAAAACCTGGTGGGGGAGACGGTTTAGAGGCCGACAACCCGACCATGGAACAGGTTAGTACAGGTTTACATGGTACCTGTAGCAGGTCACAGATCGAACCTGACCTGACCTGAACATTGTTTAAATTAAACCAATTTAAGGGCACGTTTAACATTGTTTAAACCAGCCATTCTCCCTGAGGGCATGGTTATCATTGTTTAAACCAGCCATTCTCCCTGTGGACTGATTAACCTCCGCCATTGAAGATGGACGGAGGTTACCGTTTTCACCCCTGTCTGTTTGTTTGTTTGTTTGTGAACAGTATTACGGAAAAAACTGCTGGACGGATTTCGACGAAACTTGGTGGGGCGGGGGGGGGGGTTCGGTATGGTACCCACATACCTACATACCCACATATCTACATACCCACATACCTACAAACCCACATACCTACATTCCCACATACCCACATTCCCACATACCTACATACCCACATACCTACATACCCACATACCTACATTCCCACATACCCACATTCCCACATTCCCACGTACCCATATATAACTCCGTTATGGAGGGAAGATTGTCGATAAATACAAAAACAAAAATAAAGAACGTTGATTCGTATCGAGGGAATAATCATCGACGAACTCGGACTCGATTTTCCACTTTCACAACACAATCTGAAACACAAACAATCAGTAAAAACGAAACGTTCAATCTTTGCATTTATTTTAAATCATGGACACGTGATGTGGCGGGAACCAATCAGACACCGTGATCTCCCGGTAAGCTTTTTCCCCAAACAGCTCGCGCTCTTCACTCGGTTACCACAGCGTACCGTCCTTCACCCGACACGACGTGCGGTCCACCATGACCCGAGATCTCAGAGAGAACACCCCGGGATCCACGAGCGGCTCCGATGGAGGATACGTGGTCGGTCCGGGAGGTTCCCCGGAAAACCGCGGGTCCATGATCGAATCACCCAAGGACAAGGGGTCCAGACCCGGTACGTGACGTTCACTCCGTACCGAGAACTTGTTTCCCGTGCTGATCCGTGCAGTGTACTGACACAGGAACTCATTGATTTCGTGAATGTCACGATGTCTTTTGCGGAGCCGGAATTGAATTGTGAATGGAAATCCCATCCATGACATGTTCCCCTCCCTCTTGTACATGTATGACATCATTTTATACCTCATCACTTCATTCATCATTCGATTCTTCTTTAATCTCGTTTACAACAAATCAGATGATTTACTTGTGGTGATGGACCTCTGCACCGACACACAGTGGCCTGTTATTGAGGACTGCAGTGGCATCTTTACCGTCCTCGAGGAATCACTGGATGAGAAGACAAGAGACTTACCTTTGCTTTCAGAGGAAGGTATGCTCACTGATGCAACACCTTCCCTGTGCATCACCAGGTTGGGAGTTTATAGCTCGTCCTGTCCCAACCTTATTTGAGGCCAAATTATGTTCAATATTATATTTAAAGATGTGAAGGGTGAACTAAGTAAAGTGACCACTAAACGAGTCGGCTGTTTGTAAAGCAGAGTTGCTGAGAGTTCACCAGGAAACTAATTAATTCTGCTCGATGGATGGAAGTCACAAGTTCAAGGTCAAAGTTTGACCGAAAAAATCATTTTTCACGAAATTTTGACCTGAAGCTGTGACCTCGACCTTTTACCGGCTGTAAGAACTGTTATGAAACCATTGTCACGGGATAGGTGTGTTTGTACCGACTCTGTTTATCTGTTTTGGTAAAATATCATAAAGGTATACCTGGTGTTGGTTTAATGGTTTGGGTGGTGGACTTGGTTTACTTGGGTCCTGAGTTCAAATCCCACTTACCTGTTGAATGAATATGAGGTGGGGTTGACTCAGCTTGTCATCCTTCTGAGGTTGGCAAAATGAGTGCCAATTTGCTGGGATGATTGAGCCGTTTGAGTATCCTGTGTCAGAGTGGACACCTGTCCAGGATTGTGTCCAATATCCCAGGTAACTACTGTCGCAGCATTGATGCTCAATCTGTACAGAGTGTGGTCTTCATGGATGGATCTTAAAGGACACGTTTAACAACATTCCACACCGCGACCTTGAGGAACTCCAGCCTGGACAGGAAGAGGGGATGAGAGAACTCCATTTAGGGAAACATGTTGACTGCAACAGGAGAGGAAGTAGAGCGAGATGTCTGGCTGTCATGAGAGAACCACAGAACATTGACAAGCATGTGGTCAGATGAACCGATTGGAGCAGAGGAAGAACAACAGATATTTTCAGGGAAAATGGTCGAAATCAGATTCAGAAGAGATTGAGTCCCATTGGTTGAGATCCCGGTTGTGAAGTTGACCGATTGAGTCAGTCCCATTGAGTCGCAGAAGTATTTTTCTGAAGTAGCATGGAAGGTGACGGAGGTACCCACACCCAACCAACTGGCATGATGGCAGTTGAAGTCACCACATATGAGGAAGAGAGAGTTGGGATGAGAGGATTTAAGTTGGTCCATGTTTTCGGAGAGTGAGGTGTAAATGGAGTCATCACTGTTTGGTGGACGGAACAACACACACAAATATATGAGGTTGGAGTGGAGGGGAAGCCATGGTCAGAGGTATTCCTGGGGGGTGTGGGGGAGTGAGGTCAGTGCATGGAGAGTTAGGAATAGAGTCCTTGATGAAGAGAGCAACTCCTCCACCAGGACGAGGCTCAGGTCTGTCATACCGGAGGAGGGATTATCCAGGGAGAGATACGAGGTAAGTTGTTTAGACATCTCAAGAATAATAATCAAAGGAAATTGTATGCCCTGAGCTCAATTTGGAATGCCAGAGCAAAGGGGTTGAATACTTCATGTTGAAAGACATTTCAGTTTTTTTTGTAAATATTTACAAAAAATATTTTCAATTTGTCATTATGGGGCATTTTGTGTAGATCAGTGACAAAAATTAAATTGTGTGGATCAGAGTCGTTCACTCACGACTCTTAAGTTGACAACTTATCTCAGGTAACCAGTTTTTAAAATATACCACAGCAGGTTATAAAGAGGTGAAAGGTTGGCTGTGATCATGTTTAAAAGATTTTGTCCAGTGGGTGCACATCGGATGAATCCGACAGGCCAATTGTGTTGCAAAAGTCCTCAGAGGTTGAAAGCTTTGTAACACCCCAACATGGAGAACAACCTGAGTCCACATATCAAGCTGTCTTTGAGGGAGGTTGAATTGGGGTTCTCCAAGCGATGAAGGACAATACGTGACTGCAAGCATGTGAGGAAAGAATGGAGGAACGGGCAGGCTGCCTTTTCGAAAAGGCCAGCAAGGAGATGCCTGCTTTGAAGTCATCTCCAAGACAACAGCAGGGCAGTAGATTCGACAAGTCGACCGACCAGCACATGAGAGCAACCAACATACAGCGAGGTGAAGTTGGTTATTTGTCATCAGGGAATGTGGTTGCTGAAGTATCCCACTCTCAGCATACCGTGGACTCCAGATTCCTCCTTCACTGTTTGAGTAAGTTTTAAAATTAATTTTGTCACATGAAATTCAGAGAAGGTGTCTTTCTTGCACCACATTAAATTGAGCAGTTCAGGAGACAGCCTTTCTCTCCTTTGCTTCCTCCGTTTTGGGATTGATTTTGGGATTTTATTTTGCGATTGATTTTGTGATACTTGGGAATTGATTTTGTATATTTACATGCATTTTATCATCCATGAATGTGGAACACTGTCAAAAGCTTCCTTATAGTCCATCCAGGTGGTGGACAATTTGGTTTTTCACATTTCGAAATTCCCAAGTACGGCCTTGTTCAGTCGTGGGTGGTGGTCCTTTTGTTCTCCTTCGAAACCTCCTTGTTGGGTTCAGTGATGGAACATTATTTCTGTCATAATTCCTGTTAGAAGTTTGTATGTTGTTCGTGGACATATTATTGGCCGGTATTTGTGAGGAAGTTGGGTTTCTTCAGAGTTTTTTGATGAGAAATGTGTTTCCTTCTCCAAACCACTCATGCACTTCCTTTTCCTCTTGGATCAGTTGTTTGAATGTCCTGGTGTTGTGATTGTGGGGAGCATCAAGTTGTTTTAACCAGAAGTTTGGAATTCCGTCTGGGCCTGGATTTAAAAAATTGGTGGCATTTTTTGAAGTTTTTAATTATTTATTTCTTCATCAATTATAATCACTGGAGACATTTCCTCCACCTTCATGGTGCTTCTTCTTTTCCAAGTCTACGATCCATTCTGCTTCCTTGTTACGTTCCTTTCGATTTCTAATAATTCCTTTCCAGAATGTTTCCCCACCTTTCTTTTTCAGCGGGAGTTGACACATTCTGCTTTTGTTTCCCGAATTCGTGGAAGAATCTCTTCGGGTTTCTCTCAAACACGTGGTTTTGTTTTCTCCTGTTGTTTCCTTCCTCCTTTTGGTGTTTTTGGTTCACGAAAAAATATTTTCACGAAAAATATAAGTGATATGACCACTATATTCGTTATTATATTGCCAAAACGAAGTCAGCTTGTATGTTTTTTTTTTTTGTCTGTAATCACGTATAAAAAATTCTGCAGAGCACAGTTATCATTGGAAATTTTTGTAACTTCGCATATCAGAGGCCTATAGAGGTCCCTTTCAGCGCACAAAATTTTGAAGGTCAAGGTCAAAGGTCAAGGTCACTTTGTCGCAAATCAGGGGAGTCGACGAAACCCTTATTTTTTGAGTAATTTTGTTCGGATCGTCTTCAAACTTCATGGGAATATAGTTCATGGTCTGGCGCTCAGCTGATTAATTTTTGGTGGCGATTGGCCTTGACCTTCATGTGTTTTTGTTTTTTTGTCTGTAATCACGTATAAATCACTCTGCAGAGCACGCCAACCAAAAACATAACCTTTCGCAGAATGCGAAGGTAATAATAGGAAACATAAACCAACAACTTCCCCATAGGGTGTCATGTGGTACTTAAATAAATCAACATTACAACTAACTTATTGAATAACTGAATGAAACACGATCGTTAGGGTGTTCATGTGTTTTTTTCATGCATTTTCCCCCCTCGCATCCCCACCACCTTCTCTCCTCACAAACACCACCACCACCACCTTCTCCCCTTACAAACACCAACACCAACACCTTCCCCCAAACAGCCCCATGCCTAACCACCTCACCACCAAACACTACCAAGGCTCACCACCAACCTCACCCCCAACCTCAGCCCCAACATACCTCACCACCAACCTCACCTCCATACCTCACCACCAACCTCACCCCATACCTCACCACCAACCTCACCCCCATACCTCACCACCAACCTCACCCCCATACCTCACCACCAACCTCACCCCCATACCTCACACCTCACCACCAACCTCACCCCCATGTTTTTCCTCATGCATATTCATATTTTTCCTCATGCATATTCATAATTTTCCTCATGCATATTTATGCTCTGACCATGTTTTTCCTCATCCATATTTATGCTCCACCCATGATTTTCCTCATGCATGTTCATGTTTTTCCTCATGCATATTCATGTTTTTCCTCATGCATTTTCATATTTTTCCTCATGCATATTCATATTTTTCCTCATGCATATTTATGCTCCACCCATGTGTTGCATCATCGCTGCTGCTTGGAAGCCAGGATGGCTCTTCCCTGTCTGGTGACTTGGTGGTTGTCTGTGGAGAAAGCACGTTTTTTACCGTCAGTACTTGTCCAGGGTGTTTTTAAAATAAAGTAAAAGTGATTTAAACCTCTAAGTGTTGGTAAGCTGCCTGGAGCATTCTTTCTTCAAATAATCGGTACACGTAGGCCGTTCCAGGATAACATTTCAGGAACATTAAGAGAATCGGCGCCTACATGTTCTCAATACCATGTAGCAAGAACGGTTTATCTAATGATGACCACAGCTTGGCGAAACCAGAGGAACAGTCTGGAAGTAGACCGTAAGAAAGCAGAACTCCAGCTCTGCTTTCATTTTCAGAGAATGCAAATTAAGACATGTCTACATTCACTTCCTGGGAACCAAAATAAACTTCTGAATGATTAGAGAAAAGGACAGAAATATAAACACCCGTCGATCCTAGAATGGAGCACACATTTCACATTTTGGTAGTTTTCATAACTGTGGTTATTATGAATTAGCACTGAATTTAATAAATAAATAAAAATCACTGAGCACGAAATGCAACTGTCCACTATTCTTGAGGCCCCTATAGATGGCCAAACTAGTTACAGAGGAGGCCTTCTGCTGGATCTTCTTCCAGGTTAATTGGTCATAGTTGGAGGTCTTTATTCATCTTGCAGGAGCTTTGGTCAGACCAAAGGACATCTGCAGGTATTCATACAAGCCACCTGTTCCCACTTGTAACACTGTCTCTTCAATAGCACATTCAGCCACTGGGATTTGGTGAAATCCATAGGCAACGTCGAGGCTGTAGAAAAGCTTGGCACCTGGCAAGGCGTCGAGGGCTTCTTCGATGTGGGGCAGAGGATAAGTGTCCGTTCTTGTTTTAGCATTCAAAGCTCCATGGTCATAGCACAACTGAAGGCTACCATCCTTCTTCTGGGCAAGTACAACTGGGGATGCATACGGGCTCCCATATAGAACTCTCCCGTATGATGCCAGTATCCAGTGCTTTCCTCAATTACTCTCTAACTTCTGTCCACTGGAAAGGTGGCACTCTATGATGGGCCATCCGGATTGGTTGATCACCACTACTGTAGATTCGGTGTTCTATCTCTTGACCAAACCCAAGGTCTTCATCGGATGAGCTAAAAGTCTCAATGTTGAGACAAAACTTCCTTCATTTCCGCCTCATGGTATTCGGAAATATTGACTCCAACATCCATTCTAGATAACAACTGTTGAGCTGGATGAGGTTGTAACATACATTTGTCACCATAACCTCTGACCTCGACCTCATTTACACCGACTGACACTAACTCAACCTGAGGCTCTCTCTCTCTCTCTCAGCTGAAGAAAGTCAATCTTATTGGGTGCTTGGTTATAAGTACACATCTTGCTCAGAAAAGTTAGTTATCTCTCCTGGAATAACACCTGTAGCACCAACTGTCACTAGTGGAGGACCGATACAAACGCCATCTGGGAGAACTTCACCTATATTTGCATGTTCTACAAAACCACAAAAATCAGATCTGGCTGAAGGCTTAATGGATCACTGTACAGTAACACCAGAACGAGCGGGAAGCAAAACAGGTTTTTTTTTTAATCTGCCACTCTAACTTTACACCTATCTACATTTACCTAACAGGAAACTCTAGTTTCCTCATACATAGCTATAAGTCTGCCAATCCTTGTGCTCACTGCCAGAAACATTTTTACAATTGGATAGTTCTTGAAAAACATTAGACCCAATTATAACCAGCACTTCCTGTTTGTGTTTTGCCATGGAACCTTGAATAGCATTCATGACAAGGAACACCATATTTGGGAATATACAGGCCAAAAGCTTCAAATTCACCTGAGTGTAGCCCACAAATGGAATATCCTGTCCATCAGCGAGATGGATCCTAATCAATGACCGCATCAGTCAAGCCTCTATTAACTAGAAATTGCTTGAAGGAAGACTCCATCATCGTTGATACCTGTGCACCTGTGCCTAACAGACACCTGACTTGCACTCCATCGAACTCTACAAAGGATTCCGGACATTCTCCAATAGTGTTAAGCAGAAGTGAGCCTACTTCCAGTGAACCTGCAGTGTGGCTCTCCATAACAAGTTCTACTTGTTGAAATCTTACGATTCTGCTGTGGACAGTTCCTCTTTCTGTGATTAGGTGAGTTACAGTAACAGCAACGCCAATCAAATGACCGTGTAGCCTTTTTTTGTATACACTGTCGAGGCTCGGAGGAGAGCGAACACACAGAACATACCACAAGGAGAGCAGGAGACAAGAGAGGGTTGAAGGAAAAGAAAAAAACAGTGTGGAACAGAGAAATGAGGAGATCTGTGGAAGGGAGAGGGATGGGGCGGGGTACACAGGTTAAACAAGATGGACATTACAGGAACTTTCAGGTCCTTACACTACAGGGACTTTCAGGAAGGAAAAAAGTTTCATTGGTTGACATATAAGCATGTTGAGGTCACGGAGAAACGGTAGATTTCTTGTGAGAAACGGTAGATTACTCTTTCACAAACTTCAGCAACTCATCGATCTGTTGGCGGCATCGCCGCTGCCCTTCCTGCTACTGCTGCTGCTTCTTCTTCTTCTTCTTCTTCTTCTTCTTCTTCTTCTTCTTCTTCTTCTTCTTCTTCTTCTTCTTCTTCTTCTTACCTTGGCCTTCAAAGACTTTGGCGACTCAATATTTTTCTGCTGCAGTCTCATGGCATGAAACTCACTGACTCTGGCTAGTATACAACGTTCCCACCCAACGCATGGCTCTGTCTCAAAGCTCAAAGAAAGACAAATGAGGAAGCTCCTCGTTTAACCATCTCAGCTCCTGGGCTAAACGTTTATCACTCCCTGTCTCAGCTCGATGACCCTTAAGTGAAAATTGTCTACTTGCTGCAAACATACATGGTCTTTCTCAGTTATACGGTCATAAATGTCCATTAACTTAAACTCTTAAAGGAACAAGTTAAAATGTCTTCAGACTTCTGTTTATAACGATAAAATCGTTCCTGTAAGACAGAGAGGCGATCATCTTCACCAAAGACAGATAATAACACCATTAACATTTCATCGGGATTATATCTAACATCTTCCCCTCATCCTCATGATTTATTGGCATGCAGGTCAGGTCAGGTGTGGGAGAATGTGTGGGAGCATGTGCAGGGGCAGCGCGTCACTGCGTCCACTTTCCGCCAGTACTCAAGGGGCCTCCTCCCTGCTATTCCCCAGGAAGATGCCTGGTCCATCCCCATCTCCTTGAGATTCTGATCAACATGCTGCAACCATGAGACACGTGGTCAGCCCATTGGCCTCCTCCACTCACAAGGCTCCCTCGCTGAGAGAATCTGGTGAGCAGTATCAGCACTAGGCTGATATTGGCTGATAAAACTGATACTTGGCTGATAAAACGAGCCACATGTCCAAACAGCCACAGCTCACAGTTACGGACCATGCAAGTAACAAATGTCATTTGAGTCTCTCTGAACAACCGCTCATTGGACACAAAGTCCGGTCAGCGACAGCCAAGGGTTCTCCGAAGAATCCTGGTACCAAAGGAAGTCTCTGTCTCAGATCCCTGCTCAGAGTCCAAGTCTCACATCCGTAGAGCAAGACTGGAAGCACCCAGGACCTGAAGACCCGGATTTCTGTCCTGCACAGGTACTGACAGTGCCACACCCCATGATCCAGTTAATCCATGACTCCCCAGTCCGACCCAGACGTTTATTGACCTCTGGATCACAGCCAGCAGAGACATGAATATCACTGCCATGGTAAGTAAATCTCTCCGTTACCTCAACATCCTCATCACAAACAGGTACAGACAAGATAGCAGCATCCAAGATGTCATTGAAAGCCTGGATCTTAGTTTTAACCCAGGAAACCCATAATCCCAGCGGCTCTGACTCCTCATTCAAAACCTAAAAGGCCCCCAAAAGGATATCTGGAGTCTCCGCAAAGATGACAGCATCATCTGCGAAATCAAGGTCAGAGATCTTAACATTCCCAAACAATGTACCGCAGCTTGATCTCTCGGACATCCTCCCCAAAATCCAGTTCATACAAGTTCTGAAAAGTGTGGGGGGCAGTACACACCCCTGACAAACTTCAGTAACAACTGGAAATAAGTCAAAGATGGTACCATCACATCTCACAGCACTCTCAGTACCAGAGTAAACTTCAGACATCAGATGGAACAGTGTTGGTGGCACCCCACGAAGATCAAGAATCCTCCAGAGGGCATCCCAATTCACTGAGTTGAATGCTTTGCAGAGATCAACCAATGCTGCAAGCAGCCCCTGCCAAAACTCTAGTCTCAGTTTGGTGAAGACCCAAAGAGCAAGGATACGGTCAATCGTTGACCTCTTTGGTGTAAAGCCTGACTGCTCTGGAGGCTGGTGCTGAAGACTACAGTGATGGTGCAGATGCTGGCAAACCCTATCAGGATTTATCTGAGCAAAGAACTTGCCCGGCACTGAGAGCAGCATCGCTTCTCGGTAGTTGTTGCAGTCCTCGTGATCACCCTTTCCTTTCCAGAGAGGGACAACAAGGCCCCTCTTCCAGTCAGTTGGGATGATGCCTGTGTTCCAGGCAGAGCATTTCCACCTGCCTTGAGAAGTTCAGCATGGTTACCACAGATCTCAGGAGCTTTACCCCATTTCAACTGGTTCACCGCAGCCTGTGTTTCCACAAACGAAGGTGGATCACAGTTGATTGGAGGGTCAGCAATGGGACTAGTAACACCCCTGACAACCAACTTGACAGTTGGTGGATCAGCCTGGTACAGCCGCTCAAAGTAACAGGCCCAGCGGGCCTTCACTTCGGACTCCTCTGTCAAGAGTCCACCACTCTCCGCTCTAACTGCAGTACATCGAGGGATATGCTTGGAGGAATGCAATGCGTGAATTCCCCTGTAAGCGGGACAAGAATCACTTGACCACAGGTGATGCTCTATCCCTCAGAGATTCCTCGCACATAGGTACAGTCCTTGTCCACCCTGAGCACACGTACAGTTTTATGCATCATTTTCCTTAACAGCTCAGTTCTGCTATTCAGCCTGGCCCTGTGACTCTGGTCAATGATATCCAGTGTCCCTTGAGAGACAAAATTCTTCTTCTCCCTGCGGTGAGTTCCAAGACATCCACTGGCAACTTCACGGACAGTGGCCACTCCACAACTCTTCAGGACCCCCCAAAGCACCCAGACCCCCCAAGTGTCCACTCAGCCTGTTCGCAAACACCTCAGCTGCCCTCTCATTCTTGAGCTTGCCAAAATCCAGCCTAGGCTGGGATAGTACCATTCTCCCAAATTTAAGTTGCAACTTCAGAGTTGCTATTACAAGCCTGTGGTCAGTATTGAGGAACTGAGCACTCCGGTAAATCTTGCAGTTCTGGATCATCCTCCAGCGACCATCAACGAGTACATGGTCAATCTCCTTTGCTACACCACTGGTGTTGGAATACCAAGTCCAGCGATGAGCCTTTGGACGCTGAAACCATGAACCAGTCACCCTGAGTCCATGACTTCTTGCAAAGTCAAGGAACTTGGTGCTATTCTGGTTCTTTTTTGTCTATTCTATTTTGTCTTCGGTTTTTGCGATCGCTTAGGTAATTAACACTCGGTTGTCGAAATTCTGGTAAAAATCGGATGTTTTGGAGACGTTTTAAGATTGAATAAAAATATTTCACCCGCCGCGTCACGGCTCGTCAGGTGGCACAGCGTGCTCGAGCAGACGCGTCGTTGAATCACGTAAAGATTTTGCGTGTGCGCGCTGACGTCATCGCGCTCGCCCCGGCATCCTTTCGAGTTGGGGGGGGGGCGTCGAGTGTGACCTTTACGTTATGTTAATCCGCGGCAACTCGAGAACGGAAAAAGCTACCAATGTCAAATTACACCACGTGATTCAGGAGGGTGATAGCTAGTGCTGATTAGATTTTGGTAAAAATCGGTCAAAGGTCAAGGTCACAGTGAGGTCAAACATCCAAAACATGATAACTCGAGAACGGAAGAAATGTCAAATTACACCACGTGATTCAGGAGGGTGATGGCTTGCGCTGATTAGATTTTGGTCAAAATCGGTCAAAGGTCAAGGTCACAGTGAGGTCAAACATCCAAAACATGATAACTCGAGAAGGAATAAATGTCAAATTACACCACGTGATTCAGGAGGGTGATGGCTAGCGCTGGTTAGATTTTGTTCAAAATTGGTCAAAGGTCAAGGTCACAGTGAGGCCAAACATTCGATTTTTTATGATTTGGTACAGAATCATCGAAGAAACTTCTGGTTTGCGTCACTACCTTCTCGAGAGACAGCTTTTATTAGACAAGGTCAGAGGTCAAGTTGACGATTTCGTAAGTACCAGTCTATGACTGCTTATTTATTTATTGAAAAAAAATTGTTCTGAAAATAATTTATCAAAAAAGTGCACAACTTTTTTTTGTTTCCAAGTGTCAAAACGGTGTGGCCTTTGGAAGTGTTAAGGAATTCAGCTCTACTCAACATGCTTGCTGACGTAATACATCTCATTTTGGTGGTATGCTTTGCAAAGTATTTTTTTAAACTATTTTAAAACTAAAATAAACCAATGTCACCCGCAGGGTGACCCGTATCTTGCTAAAAGGTCACACTGAGGTGAACAGAGCTGCTATCCACCAGGAGCGACTCCTTGAGGAATATCTGCCTACGAGAGGTTCCGATGAGAATCGTTCTACAGAGTAACCATGAAAAATATGCGTTTGCCTCATAACGTCACCAAATGACGTCATAATGTCTCAAGCTTGACATATCTCGAAAGCACTCCTCGATGTGTTCAATTTGAGTTACCACACGATATGGTTCCTAAAACTTGAAAATTTGACCTTGGGGTCAAATATGTTTGACCTTAGGCGCTAACCATGAAGGTCAAGGCCAATCGCCACCAAAAATTAATCAGCTGAGCGCCAGACCATGAACTATATTCCCATGAAGTTTGAAGACGATCCGATCAAAATTACTCAAAAAATAAGGGTTTCGTCGACTCCCCTGATTTGCGACAGTGACCTTGAGCTTTGACCTTGACCTTCAAAATTTTATGCGCTGAAAGGGACCTCTATAGGCCCCTGATATGCGAAGTTACAAAAATTTCCAATGATAACTGTGCTCTGCAGAATTTTTTATACGTGATTACAGACAAACAAACAAACAAAAAAAAACATACAAGCTGACTAACATATCTTGCAAAAACTTCGTTTTGGCAAGATAATTCGAACATGGAATACCTAATGACACTGTACTTTCAGGTCTCCCACAAATTCTACCCTGTCGCCTCACCGTGGCGTAGGAGTGGCAATGGTCAATAGCAGCGAATGTCATGGCTAGGGATGTCATAGACAGTGAGGTAAACTTGATTTTAGTTTGGATTTTAATTAACTCTGTGTGTGTAAGTATCACAGCAGTTGTTACTTCAATGCAAGCGATAATTATTCGTGGATTGCATGTGAACATTCCGTACGGGCACGCACTACTTCCGGATAGTGATGACTTAATGTATTCTAATAATTTCTCGATTTCTTATGCGCATTTATAGATAAACACAATGCCCCAATCGAGTCGTCGTTTATGGGAGCGAAGGAATGGCCTGTGAGTTTGTTTAAAAGTTTGTTTTTTTTGCACGTACGGCCAGGCATGTACGGGCACGCGAGAGCGAAGGAACGGCCTGTGTGGTTGTTGTTTCTGGCACGCGGTTTGAAAGTTTTTTTTTAATTTTTTTTGTTTGCACATACGGCCACGGTTCCCAAGTTCCGGCCATTTATCTGTCAACCAATGACAGGACACGGTGCTATGACGTCACTATTGACGTCACAATTAAATTTAAACGCACGTACGGGCACGCACCTATGGGCCCGCACGAGTTTAAACATTGTTTAAACCAGCCATTCTCCCTGAGGGCATGTTTAACATTGTTTAAACCAGCCATTCTCAATTTAAACCAGTTAAGGTCCAGTACCACACAGTAAAATCCCTTATTTGGAGCTAGTTAAGGTCCAGTACCACACAGTAAAATCCCTTATTTGGAGCAAGTTAAGGTACAGAACCACACAGTAAAATCCCTTATTTGGAGCTCGTTAAGGTACAGAACCACACAGTAAAATCCCTTATTTGGAGCTAGTTAAGGTACAGTACCACACAGGAAAATCCCTTATTTGGAGCTAGTTAAGGTACAGAACCACACAGTAAAATCCCTTATTTGGAGCTAGTTGAGGTACAGTACCACACAGGAAAATCCTTTATTTGGAGCTAGTTAAGGTACAGAACCACACAGTAAATCCCTTATTTGGAGCTAGTTCCGGTACAGTACCACACAGTAAAATCCCTTATTTGGAGCTAGTTGAGGTGCAGTACCACACAGTAAAATCCCTTATTTGGAGCTGTTTAAGGTGCAGTACCACACAGTAAAATCCCTTATTTGGAGCTCGTTAAGATTTAAAATCACAGTAACATGGGGGAATCGACAATAAAAGTTGAAGTTTTGAAAGCGTCGTTTCATGAGACATGTTAGAGTCAGGACGTCCAGTGAACCAGAGATATGATGTTCTCCTTGTCTCCATGGTAAGATGGCAAAGAATGGATACGATGTTCATTCCTGCACAGTCCTTCACCACGATGTCCATCCTTCAATATCCCCACCATCCAAGTCGACATTTATTCTTTGTGTATTATCAATGGGGGGACCATTCCCAAGCCTTCACGGACAAATTTGGGAGGAGGTTTTCAAAAGTATGGCAGCGAGTTCAAGTATCAGACGAGGTCTGTACCGCTCTCTGGCCAATACATCAAAGAAAATAAATATATTGTTGCTTGTATGGGGAGAAATATAAATGAAACAACCCAAGATGTAACCCTGAACAGTCCATCTCCTCAACAATTCCAGCACATAACAGCACGCTCGGCACTGCGGCTGACCAAGTGCACGGTGCCTGGGGCTGGTGTGGCTCTCCCGTTTGATTGCTTATTTTATTGAGTAAAAGAGGACGTCGTTGGGAACACCTGTTCCGGATCCGACTCGCTGTGTTTCCTCTCATTTTATAACACTCACATTCGAGCCGGTTTCTCGTCCCGTCGAGTCCAAGCGAGTTTACTTAATTACATGATTTCCTGAGCATTTCCACGATGGGAAACCCCGAAAAATCGTGACAATTGTAATTCCCTTTAAACAGCTTCAAAACATTGTGAAAGGATGCTTCTCGAACACAAATAACCATTTTAACATGTCGAACCTCGTCGAACCGCGTTCTTTCCCTAATATCAAACAACCACGCGTTCCCACTTTAATATCGCGGTTTTAGAAGATAGCACACCTCTCATATTAAGCGTGTCGACGTTTACATGAACGGGTCGTCGTTTTCGAGTAAATTAAATAACACTCGCAATGGGAGAGGAGGCGTGGCTTCGGCATATCCCGGCATGCTTTGCGCCTCCAATGTTGTACATTTCACGGTTTTTTCGTTTTCATCGTCGATTCTGGGACTGCACTTGATAAACATCATCGATTTTGTTTAACCTTCAATTTTCTTTCTCTAACCTGAGGAAACGTTAAAACTGAGTAAACGACTTGTCTTCGACGTGTTGGTGTTGCTTGTTGGCGGTTTTTTGACAGGGTAAACCGTCGAAACATCTCCATCGTATCTACTTGTAACTGTCTCCTTTCTCGTGTGTGAAGCCCCGTCTCCTGAACAGTTGTGTTTTGACAGGGTAAACCGAATGGGGTGTCTCAAGGAAATGTGGAGACTTTTTACATCGAATACCACACGATCTTGTGGTTCTGCATTGCCTTATGGGTAATGTGACGTATCCACAGGAATGAGGGGGAAAAGCAAGAAAACAACCAAGTCGGACCAGAACGTTTATTCCAGGTACGCACACAATGTCGGATATTCCGCCGGTCGGATTGAGACGAAATTTTCACCATTGGGGCGACGACTCATGTGGAATGTTTTAATTATAATTGTAGTGCGTGCCCGGACGTGCGTGGCCTCCAGGCAAAAACGGATGAAGAAGAACGATATCAAACCTTGAAAAGGCACATACTCAGGTCCCCAGCGTCAATTGTGACCTCATATCAAACGAAGAAGAGTTGTGACGTCATTCGTGCAAAAAAAAAATCGTGTCAGTCAATCGTGTACGTGCTCGAACGTGCGTGCCTGTACGTGCGGGCCTGTAGGTGCGGGCCCATAGGTGCGTGGCCGTACGTGCAGCTTCGTTCCTTCGCTATCGTAAATGACGACTGGATTGGGGAATTGTTTCAACCAGTACGGGCCCGTATGTGCGTGCCCGTAGGTGAGTGCCAGTATGTGCAGCCTCTCTCTCTCTCTCTCTCTCTCTCTCAAACCTCGAAAAGGCACATCCGCGGGTCCCCAGCAATATTCCTGGCAAGTTTCAATCGTGCAAAATAAAAAATAAATAAATAAACATTAATTGTGATGTCATTCGTGACGTCATAGCACCGTGTCCTGTCATTGGTCGAGAGAGAAATGGCTGTAACTTGGGAACCGCGCGTCCGATTAATATCAAACCTTGAAAAGCACATCCGTGGGGCCCCGGCAATATTCCTGGCAAGTTTCAATCAGATCGGACCGGCGGTCGTCGAGAAACGGCGGTCGCAGACACACGCACACACACACACACACACACACACACACACACACACACATACACACACACACACACAGAGATTGCTGGAATTAAAGATAGATTAGATCGGACCAACCGTATCATAAATGGCCATAACTTGGGAAACACCTGGGAAACATATTCAGGTCCCCAGCGTCAATTATGACGTCATATCAAACGAAGAAGAAGAATTGTGACGTCAATCGTGCAAAACGAACAAAAACATGGTGACGTCATTCTTGATGTCAGAGCACCGTGTCCTGTCATTGGTTGACACATCAATGGCCGTAACTTGGGAACCGCTTGTCCGATTAATATCAAACCTTGAAAAGGCACATTCTCGGGTCCCCAGCGATTATTCCTGGCAAGTTTCAATTAGATCGGACCAGGGGTTGTCGAGTAAGGCGGTCGCAGACGTACACACAGACACACAGAGATTGCCAGAATTATAGATAGATTTAACATTGTTTAAACCAGCTATTCACTCTGAGGGCATGGTTATCATTGTTTAAACCAGCCATTCTCCCTGTGGACTTGTTTAACATTGTTTAAACCAGCCATTCTCCCTGAGGGCACGTTTGGTCAGGTATGGGAGCATGTGCCAGAACAGCGCGTTGCTGCGTCCACTTTCCGCCGGTACTCCAGGGGCCTCCGTCTGGCCATCCCCCAGGCAGATGCCAGGCCCATCCCCATCTCCTTGAGATGATGGTCAACCTGTTGCAACCATGAGGCACGTGGTCGGCCCACTGGCCTCCTCCACTCATGAGACTCCCTCGCTGAGAGAATCTGGTGAGCAGGATCAGCGTCAGGAAAACGAGCCACATGTCCATACAGCCGCAACTGACGCTCACGGACTATGCAGGTAACAAATCTCATCCGAGTCTCTCTCAGCAACCGCTCGTTGGACACAAAATCCGACCAGCGATAGCCAAGGATTCTCCGAAGAGACCTGGTATCAAAGGAATTAAGTCTCCGTCTCAGATCCTTGGTCAGAGTCCAAGTCTCGCACCCATAGAGCAAGACTGGAAGTACCAAGGACCTGAAGACTCGGACTTTCGTCTTCCCGCACAGGTACCGGCAGCGCCACACCCCATGATCCAGTGAATCCATGACTCCCCAGGCCCGACCCAGACGTCTATTGACCTCTGGCAGCCAGTAGAGACATGAATATCACTGCCAAGGTAAGTGAATCTCTCCACGACCTCAACATCCTCACCACAAACAGACACAGACAGGACAGCAGCATCCAAGATGTCACCGAAAGTCTGGATCTTAGTTTTGACCCAAGAAACCCGTAATCCCAACGGCTCCGACTCCTCATTCAGCACCTCGAGGGCCCGCAAGAGGATGTCTAAAGTCTCCGCAAAGATGACTGCATCATCTGCAAAATCAAGGTCCGAGATCTTGACATTCCCAAATGATGCACCGCAACTTGATCTCTCCGACATCCTCCCTAAAATCCAGTCCATACAAGTGCTGAAAAGTGTGGGGGCAAGTACACATCCCTGACGAACTCCAGTAACAACTGGAAATAAGTCAGAGATGGTACCACCACACTTCACAGCACTCTCAGTACCAGAGTAGAGTTCAGACATCAGATCGATCAGTTTTGGTGGCACCCCACGAAGACCAAGAATCCTCCAGAGGACATCCCGATTCACTGAATCGAACGCTTTACAGAGATCAACATAGGCTGCAAGCAGCCCCTGCCGAAACTCTCGTCTGCGTTCGGTGAGGACACGAAGTGCAAGGATACGGTCAATTGTTGACCTCTTTGGTGTAAAGCCTGACTGCTCTGGACGCTGGTGCTCAAGCAGATGGTGGCGAACCCTATCAAGAATTATCCGAGCAAAGACCTTGCCCGGCACTGAGAGCAGCGTCATCCCTCGGTAGTTGTTGCAGTCTTGGCGATCACCCTTCCCTTTCCAGAGAGGGACAACAAGGCCCCTCTTCCAGTCAGTTGGGATGATGCCTGTGTTCCAGGCAGAGCACAAAACTGCATGCAACGACACGTGTGCAGCATTTCCACCAGCCTTGAGAAGTTCGGCATGGATGCCACAGATCCCTGGAGCTTTTCCCCGTTTCAACTGGTTCACCGCAGCCTGTGTTTCCACAAGCGAAGGTGGACCACAGTTGATTCGAGGGTCAGCAACAGGGATTGCAACACCCTTGACGTCCAACTCGACAGCTGGGGGATCAGCCTGGTACAACCGCTCAAAGTAACCGGCCCAGCGGGCCTTCACTTCAGACTCCTCTGTCAAGAGCCTACCACTCTCTGCTCGAACTGCAGTGCTCCGAGGGATGGGCTTGGATGAACGTAATGCGCGAATTCCCTTGTAAGCGGGACGAGAATCACCTGTCCACAGGTGATGCTCTACCCCCTCACAGATTCCTCGCACATAGGCCTCCTTGTCCACCCTCAGTGCACGTACAGTTTTACGCCTCAGCTCCCTGAACAGCTCAGCTCTGCCATTCAGCCTGGCCCTGCGACTCTGGTCAATGGTATCCAGTGTTCCTTGAGAGACAAAATTCTTCTTTGCCCTGCGGTGAGCTCCAAGGCATCCACCGGCAACATCAAGGACGGTGGTCTTCAAGGCGCTCCACAACTCTTCAGGACCCCCCAAAGCACCCAGACCCCCCAAGTGTCCACTCAGCCTGTTCGCAAACTCCTCAGCTACTCTCTCATCCCTGAGCTTGGCAACATCCAGCCTAGGCTGGGATGGTACCATTCTCCAGGATTTAAGGTGCAGCTTTAGAGTTGCTACAACAAGCCTGTGGTCAGTATTGAGGAACTGAGCACTCCGGTAGACCCTGCAGTTCTGGATCATCCTACAACGACCGTCAATGAGGACATGGTCAATCTCCTTTGCCACACCGCCAGCGTTGGAATACCAAGTCCAGCGATGAGCTTGCGGGCGCTGAAACCATGAACCAGCCACCCTAAGTCCATGACTTCTTGAAAAGTCAAGGAACTTAGTGCTATTCTGGTTCATAGTTCCTGACCCATGGGGACCAACTCACACCTCATAACCATCCCTATCAGTTCCAGTCGATGCATTGAAATCCCCCAAGACTAGAAGTGTATCTCGTCTGGGGCACTGATCAACCACAGACTCGAGTGTGGCGTAGAATGCATCCTTCACGGTGAGATCACTCGCCTCAGTCGGAGCATAAACAGAGACCAGGGAAATGACACCTCAGGAGTGACGAATCCTTAATCTCATAATACGCTCGTTGACCGGTGTTACCTCAATTATCATTGGGGTCAGCTTATTGGACACAGCTACAGCAACTCCTTGGGTATGGTAACCATCAGAGCGACCAGACCAATAGTAGGTGTAACCACCCACCATTATCTCGCCGCAATCCGGTCTCAGAGAGAGCTGCAATCCCGATGTCCAAACGTTTGAGCTCAGATGATAACAGAGACAGGTGATCATCCTCTCTTAGGGATAGGACAATCCAGGCACCCACCCGAAGGGACCGCCTCAGGTTAACCCAAGGAGACCGCCGTCTGGTGGACGACACCTCAGCACCACTCCGACACACTCTCCCGCAATCTGACCCAGGGATGTTACCCCGTGGTTTCCCTCCTATCATCAAAGATTGGGGGTCCCGAAGGCTTTGCCCCAATCCCGTCATCCGGTGAGCTGCCCTGCGAAGGGAAGCTGCACAGGAGGTACTCCCACGGAATGGGTTTTCATATTTTTTTGCGTTTTTGCGTTTTGCGGAATGAAGCGTTTTACGGTGGCCGGAGTGCAAATCCTGCCACCAACCTCCTAATAAGAAGTGACCCAACTGCAGGAGGACGTCCGCAGACACAGTTGGGCACTAGATATGGATGGCCGTTGGCTCACAAGGAGCTCCTCCACCCTTTGACAGGTTTTGTTTTTAATCCTGCTGGGTGTCCATATCCAAACACCCTCCTCACCAGAAAACCTGGTGGGGGAGACGGTTTAGTCGCCGACAACCCGACCATGGAACAGGTAAGTACAGGTTTACATGGTACCTGTAGCAGGTCACAGATCGAACCTGACCTGACCTGAACATTGTTTAAATTAAACCAATTTAAGGGCACGTTTAACATTGTTTAAACCAGCCATTCTCCCTGAGGGCACGGTTATCATTGTTTAAACCAGCCATTCTCTCTGAGGGCACGTTTAACATTGTTTAAACCAGCCATTCTCCCTGTGGACTTGTTTAACATTGTTTAAACCAGCCATTCTCCATGTGGACTGATTAACCTCCGCCATTGAAGATGGACGGAGGTTACCGTTTTCACCCCTGTCTGTTTGTTTGTTTGTTTGTTTGTGAACAGTATTACGGAAAAACTGCTGGACGGATTTCGACGAAACTTGGTGGGGTGGGGGTTCGGTATGGTAGCCACATACCTACATACCCACATACCTACATTCCCACATACCTACATTCCCACATACCCACATTCCCACATACCTACATACCCACATTCCCACATACCTACATACCCACATCCCTACATTCCCACGTACCCATATATAACTCCGTTCTGGAGGGAAGATTGTCGATAAATACAAAAACAAAAATAAAGAACGTTGATTCGTATCGAGGGAATAATTATCGACGAACTCGGACTCGATTTTCCACTTTCACAACACAATCTGAAACACAAACAATCCGTTAAAACGAAACGTTCAATCTTTGAATTTATTTTAAATCATGGACACGTGATGTGGCGGGAACCAATCAGACACCACGATCTTCCTGTTCGCTTTTTCCCCAAACAGCTCGCGCTCTTCACTCGGTTACCACAGCGTACCGTCCTTCACCCGACACGACGTGCGGTCCACCATGACCCGAGATCTCAGAGCGAACACCCCGGGATCCACGAGCGGCTCCGATGGAGGATACGTGGTCGGTCCGGGAGGTTCTCCGGAAAACCGCGGGTCCATGGACGGATCACCCGAGGACAAGGGGTCCAGACCCGGTACGTGACGTTCACTCCGGACCGAGAACTTGTTTCCCGTGCTGATCCGTGCTGTGTACTAACACAGGAACTCATTGATTTCGTGAATGTCACGATGTCTGGAGCGGAGCCGGAATTGAATTGTGAATGGAAATCCCATCCATGACATGTTACCCTCCCTCTTGTACATGTATCACATCATTTTATACCTCATCACTTCATTCATCATTCGATTCTTCTTTAATCTCGTTTACAACAAATCAGATGAAGATTTACTTGTGGTGATGGGCCTCTGCACCGGCACACAATGGTCTGTTATTGAGGACTGCAGTGGCATCTTTACCGTCCTCGAGGAATCACTGGATGAGAAGACAAGAGACTTACCTTTGCTTTCAGAGGAAGGTATGCTCACTGATGCAACACCTTCCCTGTGCATCACCAGGTTGGGAGTTTATAGCTCGTCCTGTACCAACCTTATTTGAGGCCAAATTATGTTCAATATTATGTGTAAAGATGTGAAGGGTGAACTAAGTTACCACTAAACGAGTCGGCTGTGTGTAAAGCAGAGTTGCTGAGAGTTCACCAGGAAACTCATTAATTCTGCTCGATGGATGGAAGTCACAAGTTCAAGGTCAAAGTTTGACCCCAAAAATCATTTTTCACGAAATTTTGAGCTGAAGCTGTGACCTCGACCTTTGACCGGCTGCAAGAACTGTTATGAAACCATTGTCACGGGATAGGTGTGTTTGTACCGACTCTGTTTATCTGTTTTGGTAAAATATCATAAAGGTATACCTGGTGTTGGTTTAATGGTTCGGATGGTGGACTTGGTTTACTTGGGTCCTGAGTTCAAATCCCACTTACCTGTTGAATGAATATGAGGTGGGGTTGACTCAGCTTGTCATCCTTCTGAGGTTGGCAAAATGAATGCCAGTTTGCTGGGATGATTGAGCCGTTTGAGTATCCTGTGTCAGAGTGGACACCTGTCCAGGATTGTGTCCAATATCCCAGGTAACTGCTGTCGCAGCATTGATGCTCAATCTGTACAGAGTGTGGTCTTCATGGATGGATCTTAAAGGACACGTTTAACAACATTCCACACTGCTACCTTGAGGAACTCCAGCCTGGACAGGAAGAGGGGATGAGAGAACTCCATTGAGGGAAACATGTTGACTGCAACAGGTGAGGAAGTAGAGCGAGATGTCTGGCTGTCATGAGAGAACCACAGAACATTGACAAGCATGTGGTCAGATGAACCGATTGGAGCAGAGGAAGAACAACAGATATTTTCAGGGAAAATGGTCGAAATCAGATTCAGAAGAGATTGAGTCCCATTGGTTGAGATCCCGGTTGTGAAGTTGACCGATTGAGTCAGTCCCATTGAGTCGCAGAAGTATTTTTCTGAAGTATCATGGAAGGTGACGGAGGTACCCACACCCAACCAACTGGCATGATGGCAGTTGAAGTCACCACATATGAGGAAGAGAGAGTTGGGATGAGAGGATTTAAGTTGGTCCATGTTTTCGGAGAGTGAGGTGTAAATGGAGTCATCACTGTTTGGTGGACGGAACAAGACACAAATATATGAGGTGGGAGTGGAGGGGAAGCCATGGTCAGAGGTATTCCTGGGGGGTGTGGGGGAGTGAGGTCAGTGCATGGAGAGTTAGGAAGAGTCCTTGATGAAGAGACCAACTCCTCCACCAGGACGAGGCTCAGGTCTGTCATACCGGAGGAGGGATTATCCAGGGAGAGATACGAGGGAGTAAGTTGTGGAGACATCTCAAGAATAATAATCAAAGGAAATTGTATGCCCTGAGCTCAATTTGGAATGCCAGAGCAAAGGGGTTGAATACTTAATGTTGCAAGACATTTCAGTTTTTTTTGTAAATATTTACAAAAAATATTTTCAATTTGTCATTATGGGGTATTTTGTGTAGATCAGTGACAAAAATTAAATTGTGTGGATCAGAGTCGTTCACTCACGACTCTTAAGTTGACAACTTATCTCAGGTAACCAGTTTTTAAAATATACCACAGCAGGTTATAAAGAGGTGAAAGGTTGGCTGTGATCATGTTTAAAAGATTTTGTCCAGTGGGTGCACATCGGATGAATCCGACAGGCCAATTGTGTTGCAAAAGTCCTCAGAGGTTGAAAGCTTTGTAACACCCCAACATGGAGAACAACCTGAGTCCACATATCAAGCTGTCTTAGAGGGAGGTTGAATTGGGGTTCTCCAAGCGATGAAGGACAATACGTGACTGCAAGCATGTGAGGAAAGAATGGAGGAACGGGCAGGCTGCCTTTTCGATAAGGCCAGCAAGAAGATGCCTGCTTTGAAGTCATCTCCAAGACAACAGCAGGGCAGTAGATTCGACGAGTCGACCGACCAGCACATGAGAGCAACCAACATACAGCGAGGTGAAGTTGGTTATTTGTCATCAGGGAATGTGGTTGCTGAAGTATCCCACTCTCAGCATATCGTGGACTACAGATTCCTCCTTCACTGTTTGAGTAAGTTTTAAAATTAATTTCGTCACATGAAATTCAGAGAATGTGCCTTTCTTGCACCACATTAAATTGAGCAGTTCAGGAGACAGACTTTCTCTCCTTTGCTTCCTCCGTTTTGGGATTGAGTTTGGGATTTTATTTTGCGATTGATTTTGTGATACTTGGGAATTGATTTTGTATATTTACATGCATTTTATCATCCATGAATGTGGAACACTGTCAAAAGCTTCCTTATAGTCCATCCAGGTGGTGGACAATTTGGTTTTTCACATTTCGAAATTCCCAAGTACGGCCTTGTTCAGTCGTGGGTGGTGGCCCTTTTGTTCTCCTTCTAAACCTCCTTGTTGGGTTCAGTGATGGAACATTATTTCTGTCATAATTCCTGTTAGAAGTTTGTATGTTGTTCGTGGACATATTATTGGCCGGTATTTGTGAGGAAGTTGGGTTTCTTCAGAGTTTTTTGATGAGAAATGTGTTTCCTTCTCCAAACCACTCATGCACTTCCTTTTCCTCTTGGATCAGTTGTTTGAATGTCCTGGTGTCGTGATTGTGGAGAGCGTCAAGTTGTTTCAACCAGAAGTTTGGAATTCCGTCTGGGCCTGGATTTTAAAGATTGGTGGCATTTTTTGAAGTTGTTTTTAATTATTTATTTCTTCATCAATTATAATCACTGGAGACATTTCCTCCACCTTCATGGTGCTTCTTCTTTTCCAAGTCAACGATCCATTCTGCTTCCTTGTTACGTTCCTTTCGATTTCCAATAATTCCTTTCCAGAATGTTTCCCCACCTTTCTTTTTCAGGGGGAGTTGACACATTCTGCTTTTGTTTCCCGAATTCGTGGAAGAATCTCTTCGGGTTTCTCTCAAACACGTGGTTTTGTTTTCTCCTGTTGTTTCCTTCCTCCTGTTGGTGTTTTTGGTTCACGAAAAAATATTTTCACGAAAAATATAAGTGATATGACCACTATATTCGTTATTATATTGCCAAAACGAAGTTTTTGCAAGATATGTAAGTCAGCTTGTATGTTTTTTTTTGTCTGTAATCACATGTAAAAAATTCTGCAGAGCACAGTTATCATTGGAAAATTTTGTAACTTCGCATATCAGAGGCCTATAGAGGTCCCTTTCAGCGCACAAAATTTTGAAGGTCAAGGTCAAAGGTCAAGGTCACTTTGTCGCAAATCAGGGGAGTCGACGAAACCCTTATTTTTTGAGTAATTTTGATCGGATCGTCTTCAAACTTCATGGGAATATAGTTCATGGTCTGGCGCTCAGCTGATTAATTTTTGGTGGCGATTGGCCTTGACCTTCATTTGTTTTTTGTTTTTTTGTCTGTAATCACGTATAAATCACTCTGCAGAGCACAGTTATCATTGGAAATTTTTGTAACTTCGCATATCAGAGGCCTATAGAGGTCCCTTTCAGCGCATAAAATTTTGAAGGTCAAAGGTCAAGGTCACTTTGTCGCAAATCAGGGGAGTCGACGAAACCCTTATTTTTTGAGTAATTTTAATCGAATCGTCTCCAAACTTTATGGGAATGTAGTATATGGTCTGGCGCTCTGCTGATTAGTTTTTGGTGGCGATTGGCCTTGACCTTTATGGTTAGCGCCTGAGGTCAAACATATTTGACCCCAAGGTCAAATTTTCAAGTTTTCAGAACCATATCGTGTAGAACCTCAAATTGAACACCTCGATGAGTGCTTTCTGGATATGTCAAGTTTGAGACATTATGACGTCATTTGGTGACGGTATGAGGCAAACGCATATTTTTCATGGTGACTCTGTAGAACGATTCTCATCGGAATCTCTCGTCCGCAGATATTCCTCAAGGAATCGCTCCTGGTGGATAGCAGCTCTGTTCACCTCAGTGTGACCTTAAAGAAGTCATACGTGGTCACCTTTTGGCAAGATACGGGTCACCCTGCAGGTGACATTTGTTTATTTTGTTTTTTTGTTGCCACAGGCACACGAAGCAAAAGGTGGAGTTAAGCAGTTTGAGCTCACAGAGCTCACAGAGCTCGATTTTTCATTTTCGTCCCAAGGTCAAGGCCACAAGGTCACGAACTTAGAAAATTGCGAATTGTGTTTTTAGGGGGTAGCGGATTTCAATTTGCATCTTCTCCTTGGGGGTTTGTCGAATCTGGCAGGGGTTTTCGGTATTTGGTTAGCCCAGTGGCACCTGCATAGCCCCACAGAGCTCGATTTTTCATTTTAGTCGCAAGGTCAAGGTCACAAGGTCAAGGTCACAAGGTCAAGGTCACAAGGTCATGAACTTAGAAAATTTCGAAATTTGACGTAAAAATCAGACGACCGCCCAAACTTTGAGAGCAAAGATGACAATATTTTTTATGCATAATCTTGAGGTCATTCCCCACCTAAGGTCTTGAAACAATTTTTCTCTATATCGAACACCTTGCCTGTGGCGCCCCCTTCAAGTTTGTTTTTACGCTGATTTCATCAAAGTATGGATCATAATTAATCCGAGTGTGAAATGCCATATAGCCTATATGACGTTATATTGTTCCTGGAATGTTCCAGAGGAAGTTTTGCACCAAAGGTCATAATCCTTGACCCTTGACCTTTAAAGTTCACAAAGGTCAAATTTTCAAAGTTGTGGGAATCGAACCAGGTTTTCGACCTTCTTCGACGAACTAACTCCATTAAGCAATAGCAGGTATCCTGTTTCCTTATTTTAATGTCCACAACATTGTTTTGGGACCTCTAAAGGTTCTGCAAAGGTCAAATTTTTAGCAGCGTCTCGCGTAGCGAACGCTTCTCATCAAGAGCTCGGCGTTCTTCTTCTTCTTCTTTTCTTGTTCTTCTTGTTCTTGTTCTTGTGAAGACAAAACCCTAATCTCTCGGACTCGGCTAATGTATAAACAAGATCCGGATCTCCTTCAATACTGAGCACATGTACACATCGTCACATAGGCGGTGCCTTTTGAGAGCGTCTATCATGAACTTTTAAATATATTCGGACATTTGCTTTAAAGTTTCAAAAAGGTCACGTTACTATTTAAAGATTATTCTATTTATCGTATTGTAATTTCGTAAATACATTATTTATTTCGTAAATACACGATATATCGTAAATACGTAAATACTGTTACGTCTGAGGGGGGGTATGCATTCAAAGGGTAATTAGGATGTTTAATTAGGTATGTCATGCTGTTCGAGTGTACCAGGATCTCGATGTAATAAGTAGCAATTCAGTGGTGATAAGTTGTCTCGTAAATGTCCATTTCTTCAAGGGGGAAATGATAATTGTCACGTAATTAGATAGGGAGACGGGTTAGGGTAAGTGTGTCTGCGTAAACCCTTTTAGTATTCCCTGGAGGCTTGCCGTGACGTCACAGGACAGTGCTGCGGATGGCTCCGCCCCGTGATCACGATTGGCGGAAGGTGACGGCGGAGGGCCAATAAAACGGCTCGATTGGAAGTGAGGAGGAATCGAGGATAAAAAGGTTCTGTTCGGGGAAAAGGGGTGGAAGAAGAAGATCGATAAAGAAAAACCGTTTTGGTGGAGGCTGTTGGGCTCGGAGCGTGCTCTATTGTTGTGCTGGTTCGTTCCTGGATTTGTCGTGTGTCGTGGCCTTGCTGTGCCTCGTTCCTCACCTCGGTTGGCTCTAGGGTTCTGCAGGCTCGGAGTACGGGGTCGAACGGCGGGCGGACCTGCCTCCCTCTCCTGCTCGCAACTTGGCGCCAGAACTGGCTCCCTGGCGGCTGTGAGCGGACTTGGGCCGACACCAGGAGGTCGACAGCTCCAAGGTGTCTCCTGCCCCTGACGAGCGCAACGCCAGCTCGTCCGACGCCAATCCAGGGACTGTTGCGTCTACACCACGGGCCAGCCTGACCACCAGGACCAGCTACGTTGTGTGTGTGTGTGTGTGTGTGTGTGTGTGTGTGTGTGTGTGTGTGTGTGTGTGTGTGTGTGTGTGTGTGTGTGTGTGTGTGTGTGTGTGTGTGTGTGTATCTGGCGTCTTAGAGAGTTTGGAATTTGTATATCCATTGGAATTGTTTGTGTTTTCCCCACACCCGAACCCACACCACCATCCCGTCGAATCGCCCCGGATCCCTCCTCTTGCCGAGTCTTATTATTTCTGGTTAGAGAAATAAACATTATTAACTCGGTGAAAAGCGACTCGTGCCACCTTCCTCGTCCCGTTTGCGATAGAGCGATTAAAACCGCCATCTTTGGGTTATAAAAAAATAAACCGCCTCCATCGTTTCGGCTCATTCTACGTTGGCGGGGCTGTTCAAGTCCCGTGGACGTCACAATACATTATGACGGGTTTCGCTGTTGGCTAAATCAAGGCACGTGACGAAATATCGGAAGTTGTTTTTTTTTTAAGCCGACAAAACCTTTAGGATGCTGCTCTTGGACACATTTGTCCTTGTTAAAGTTGTTGAACGAAACCGGGTTTTCGACATTTTGCAGCTAATAACGTGTCACTCGTACCACATCATGTTGATCCTTTTTATAACTTGCTCAAACATTATCACATTGTCTTATCCTTGACTTCTGAAACAATCTACATCGTCAAATACTGCTCGTGAACCATCGTCGTCTTCAGACTTGTGTATTTATTTATTTTTTATCTTTCTTGCTATCATTTCCAGATTGAGTTTGTTTTCAACACCCAAGCACTCGAGGTCTTTGTCTCCAATTTTGTTTGTTTTTATTTTTTTAATTCTCTTTTTTAGTTTTGGGTTTCTCTTTCCTTTAATGAACTGTTGTATTTGTCCAATGTGTTCGGTGTGTCTGTGTACGTTTGTGTGTGTGTGTTTGTCTGTGTCCACATCATCATATTTTCACTTTAAAATTGATTTGACTGTTTCTGCTTGTCCGATCGATGCAAAATTTTAAACATAGGAGGAACTCCCGATGGAGAATGTTTTTATTGTTAACATTGTCGTTATATGTCACGTGGTATGGCAGCCATATTAATTAAAGGGAAAAATTTGAATATCATTTTTTTTTTCTGAAACCACTCAACGAAAATAATTGAAACTTTGCATGTGTTATCAACTCCTCATGGGGTATATCGAGTGATAATGATGATGTCATCAGTGAAGTCTTCTTCCAGGCATGATTGGTTGAATTGAAATCCTTCTCTGAAAAATCTGAAACTTCATTTATCTGATCTATGACCAGAGTCGGGTGAATATACTGATTCTGGCTCACTTTTCCCCATGTAAATGAATGGGGAATTTTCAGTGATTCATTTTTTTTCCCTAAAAAGTAAACCCCCTTTTTATCCCAAGGTACATTTATTTGTCTCCCCTTTTAACCTCGGGACACTTTTTTTCAAATAACCAATGCAATAAGATAAAGATTTGTTCAAGTAGTAAAGTAGTAATGTGATTTGTTTAATGTGATTCTAAAGAATTATCTGAAACATGTAAGCCAAGGGACACTCTTTTTCAAATAACCAATGCATATTGTTTAGCTCGCTCATTGAACCTATAAAGATTTGTTCATTCTCAAATTCCTTCAATAGTTTAATTTTCTTTGCACAATAATCCCCATCTAAAATATTTAAAAACAAAACATTTGAATCTTTATATTTTTTAAGATACCCCTTTTGTGCCATTACGAAATGATAAACTTCTCTTAATGCTCTTGTTTGACCACCTCCTGGGCCACAGGTTATTTTTTGTTAAGCCACGCCCGCTTTTCATAAGCCCCGCCCACCTCAAACGGATTTTTATAAGCCCCGCCCACTTTTCTTTAGCCCCGCCCACGTTTGTTAAGCCCCGCCCACTTTTCATGGGACATTTTCCTAAGTCCCGCCCACTTTCCACTTAGCCCCGCCCACTTTCCATGAGGTATTTTCATAGCCACGCCCACTTTCCCGAAGCCCCACCCACTTTCTCCAAGCCCCGCCTGCCCTTTAGGAGGGATTTCCGAAAGCCACGCCCACTTTTCCTCAGGCCCGCCCACTTTTGCTAAGCCCCGCCTACTCTTACATCATTTCCAGTTCATCTCTGACTCACAAAGAAATCACTAGAAAATTCTGGAATGTTATGGTTTTGAAAAATTTCCCAACGAAGGCTTGCCTGGGCTTGCCCAGGGAATTTCCAAAGGAAACCACACCAACCAGTCTTTCCCTTTCAAAGCCTCAAGCCCAGGCTCCATTTTAAACATTTTTTTCTATTTTTTTGCATTTTTTTTTTGTTTTGCAAAAAAATGTTTTGCAAAAAAATGTTTTGCTGGCAATGGTGTGCTGTGTGCTTGCCTGGAACTCTCCGACTTGTATGGAACTAAACCTTCAAGTTGATGAACTGGATTCAAACCTCTTATCCATTGAGGTAAGATTTTATTTCCCTATTTTCTGTTTGATTTAAGCATCGACTCATTTAATAATTAAATAACTTCATTAATACATTATTATTTTCTCTCACAGGAAATTCTATCTGAAAATAACGATTTTGCCACAACTTTGGGCGAAATTGTTGGCTTGGTTGAAGACCTTGTGAGTGACCAAGACCCACAGAACGAGCGAGACCTTGAGTGGGATGACTTTAGGGTTCCTTGGAGATTGAATACTTGTATGGAACTAAACCTTCAAGTTGATGAACTAGATTCAAACCTCTTATCTGTTGAGGTAAGATTTTATTTTCCTATTTTCAAACTTTGATTGAAGCATACTCATTTGTTATACCTTTTAGTATACCTGGTATTTTAGTATTAGGGGATTATTGTGCAAAGAAAATTACACTATTGAAGGAATTTGAGAATGAACAAATCTTTACAGGTTCAATGAGTAAGCGAAACAATATGCATTGGTTATTTGAAAAGAGTGTCCCTCGGCTTACATGTTTCAGATATTTCTTAAGAATCACATTTAACAAATCACATTACTACTTTACTACTTGAACAAATCTTCATCTTATTGCATCGGTGATTTGAAAAGAAAGTGTACCAAGATTAATAGGGAGACAAATAAATATACCTTGGGATAAAAAGGGGTTTACTTTTTAGGGAAAAAAATGAATCGCTGAAAATCCCCCATTTATTTACATGGGGAAAAGTGAGCCAGAATCAGTATATTCACCCTACTGACCAGACTTGAGTGCATAATTAAATTTTTGACGTTCATATCCCATTCAAAGAAACAATGTGATATAATGGGGTGCATGGATGATACGAGCATGTGGGCCATGATAGTAGTGGGTCAGGTCAGGTCAGGTATGGGAGCATGTGCCAGAACAGCGCGTCGCTGCGTCCACTTTCCGCCGGTACTCCAGGGGCCTCCGTCTGGCCACCCCCAGGCAGATGCCAGGCCCATCCCCATCTCCTTGAGATGATGGTCAACCTGCTGCAACCATGAGGCACGTGGTCGGCCCACTGGCCTCCTCCACTCATGAGACTCCCTCGCTGAGAGAATCTGGTGAGCAGGATCAGCGTCAGGAAAACGAGCCACATGTCCATACAGCCGCATACAGGTGATCATCCTCTCTTAGGGATAGGACATTCCAGGCACCCACCCGAAGGGACCGCCTCAGGTTAACCCAAGGAGACCGCCGTCTGGTGGGCGACACCTCAGCACCACTCCGACACACTCTCCCGCAATCTGACCCAGGGATGTTACCCCGTGGTTTCCCTCCTATCAAAGATTGGGGGTCCCGAAGGCTTTGCCCCAATCCTGTCATCCGGTGAGCTGCCCTGCGAAGGGAAGCTGCACAGGAGGTACTCCCACGGAGTGGGTTTTCAGATTTTTTTGCGTTTTTGCGTTTTGCGGAATGAAGCGTTTTACGGTGGCCGGAGTGCAAATCCTGCCACCAACCTCCTAATAAGAAGTAGCCCAACTGCAGGAGGACGTCCGCAGACACAGTTGGGCACTAGATATGGATGGCCGTTGGCTCACAAGGAGCTCCTCCGCCCTTTGACAGGTTTTGTTTTTAATCCTGCTGGGTGTCCATATCCAAACACCCTCCTCACCAGAAAACCTGGTGGGGGAGACGGTTTAGTCGTCGACAACCCGACCATGGAACAGGTTAGTACAGATTTACATGGTACCTGTGGCAGGTCACAGATCGAACCTGACTATAGTAGTGGGGTATTCAGTTAATAATGGTAATTTTGTTCAGCATGAACGTGCAAGGTGAGACTATGTCCTCTCCGAGTGCTGTTCAAGTTGTAAAAGTGATTTATTGATGTTTTTGCTCCATTCTTAATTTGCAGAGAAAAAACTTGAAACGTCTTCAAGTGTCAACTGTTCCTCGTCATTGGACAAAGAAGTTTCTTTCAATCATCACCTGACAGAGACTTTTTGTCAGGATGTTGACAAGTTTAGAGGTGTGTCGACAAACAACAACTGCGACAGGTGTATCAATGTCTTGCAACAGGAGAGACAAAGTAGGGAGAAGATAAACAATTTTACTGTTACCAACAAAGACATAACCTCCTCATCGTGTTCAAAAGGATGTGTTGAAATATGCACAGGTGAGAAGTCACACAGGTGCACTGTGTGTCAGAAGGGATTTGCTTCTTCTTCAGATCTGTTGACACATCAAACGTTGCACATCGGTGAGAAATCCTTCAAGTGTTCACAATGCAGGAAGGCCTTTTGTTCTTCATCAAATTTATATCGTCATAGAAAAATACATTCAGGTGAGAAACCCGACAAGTGTTCTGTTTGCAACAAAGTGTTTAATCACCCATCGAACTTATATGAACATCAAAGAATACACACCGGAGAGAAACCTTACAAGTGCTCTGTGTGTAACAAAGTGTTCAATCATTTATCTAACTTCAATAAACATCAACGAATACACACCGCAGAGAAACCTTACAATTTTTCTGTGTGTTACAAAGCGTTTAATCAAGCATCGTACTTACGTACTCGTCAAAGAATGCACACCGGAGAGAAACCTTACAATTGTTCTGTGTGTAACAAAGCGTTTAATCAAGCATCGGACTTACATACTCATCAAAGAATGCACACCGGAGAGAAACCTTACAATTGTTCTGCGTGTAACAAGGTCTTTTCTCAGCAATCAACTTTATCGAGACATCAAAGAATACACACCGGAGAGAAACCCTACAAGTGTTCTGTATGTTACAAAGTGTTTCATCAAGCAACGAACTTACATACTCATCAAAGAATACACACCAGAGAGAAACCCTTCAATTGTTCTGTGTGTAACAAGGTCTTTTCTCAGCAATCAACTTTATCGAGACATCAAAGAATACACACCAGAGAGAAACCTCACAATTGTTCTGTGTGTAACAAGGTCTTTTCTCAGCAATCAACTTTATCGAGACATCAAAGAATACACACCGGAGAGAAACCCTACAATTGTTCTGTGTGCCACAAAGCGTTCAATTATCCATCTAACTTTCATAAACATCAAAGAATACACTCCCGAGAAAAACCTTTCAATTGTTCTGTGTGTCACAAGGCCTTTGCTCATTCAACAACTGCATCGACACATCAAAGAATACACACTGGAGAGAAACCCTTCAAATGCTCTGTGTGTAACAAGACCTTTGCTTATTCATCAACTGCATCGTCACATCAAAGAATACACACCAGAGAGAAACCCTTCAATTGTTCTGTGTGTAACAAGGTCTTTTCTCAGCAATCAACTTTATCGAGACATCAAAGAATACACACTGGAGAGAAACCCTTCAATTGTTCTGTTTGTAACAAGGTCTTTTCTCAGCAATCAACTTTCTCGAGACATCAAAGAATACACACCGGAGAGAAACCTTTCAAGTGTTCTGTGTGTTACAAAGTGTTTCATCAAGCAACGAACTTACATGCACATCAAAGAATACACACCGGAGAGAAACCCTTCAATTGTTCTGTGTGTAACAAGACCTTTGCTCATTCATCAACTGCATCGACACATCAAAGAATACACACCGGAGAGAAACCCTTCAATTGTTCTGTGTGCAACAAGGTCTTTTTTCGGCAATCAACTTTATCGAAACATCAAAGAATACACACCGGAGAGAAACCCTTCAATTGTTCTGTTTGTAACAAGGTCTTTTCTCAGCAATCAACTTTATCGAGACATCAAAGAATACACACCAAAGAGAAACCTTACAAGTGTTCTGTGTGTTACAAAGCGTTTAATCAGCCATCTAACTTTCATACTCATCAAAGAATACATACTGGAGAGAAACCCTTCAATTGTTCTGTGTGTAACAAAGGGTTTACTCATTCATCAACTCTATCCACACATCAAAGAATACACACTGGATAGAAAGCCTTCAATTGTTCTGTGTGTAACAAAGTCTTCACTCGTTCATCATCTGCATCGACACATCAAAGGATGCACACTGAAGAGAAACCTTCCAATTGTTCTGTGTGTAACAAGGTCTTTTATCACCAATCAACTGCATCTGGACATCAAAGAATACATCAAAGCAAATAATTTCCAGTTACAAGTGCGAGTATATTGTTGCGGAAATGGCCCTTGGTGTGTTAATAAATCTAGGATTAGCCCAGATCCCCCATTAAATTCATGTCTAGCCAGGTTGTTTGGTAATTTGACGTTACATGTGTGTCAGGAGGTGTCACAGGCTGTTATTTTTTTGTCACACCGAGAGATTCTTCTTCTTCCTTCATCCCTCCGGACAATAGTCCCTGCCCAGCGCTGAGAGGGAGAGTGGCCTAGAGAAGGAAGTGAAACTGAAGAGAGGAGCCTGTGGGCTTCGAGGCGAGCAGAAAAAGGAAAGCCAGTGGTGCGACCGGGAGAGAGAGAGAAACTGAACCTGGGAGCGCCGGGTCTGCCTTCTGTGGCCTGGAGAAGCGAGCCAGGGCCGAAGGAAAGAACTGCATGAGGTCTGTCTGCCCTCGGCTGGATGAGAGATGACTGGTGGGAGTCGTGATCTGCTGTGTCGGGGACGGCTGTGTCTGTCTGCGATCTGCTTCGTGAAGGAGGCCTGGTGAACAGGCCAGGCCTGGACTTGTCTGCTGGACCTTGTGAAAAGCTAGCTGGAGCATACCACCGTGGATCTTTCGCTCTGGTGCAGTCGACCTCGCGGGGTCTGAACGCGCTAGAGTGCGTGCGTGAGGTCTGCGACAAATGGACGACGCGGCGTGCTCGAGCTTGGGGCTCGAATCCGTGGACATCGGCTTGTTACGAGCCACATTCGTGCTTTTGACACTTTCCACTCGTCCATGAAACATCACCAAGTACTCTGTCTTGTCTGCATGCTGTCCGTGTCTTGTCTGCATGTCGTTTAATCAGCCATAATCTCGTTAATCCGTAGCACCCTAGTTAAGAACGGGTTATAGATTAATTATAACATTGTCGTGAATGTTTTGCTTGTGTCGTATTCCCCGATGTCCCCAATATATCTGGCTGATTCGTATGAAGTTGCCGCTTTGAATTAATTCGTGCCGCGCTGAGGAACGATCGATCCGCTCGATTTGGATATAAAAACGAAAATGGTTACAGACTGGTAGACTCCGCTCGGTCTCTGACAAAACCAGTCTGTAACCGGGGTATATTCCCCCAGCTGGCAAGGTACAGGTGTATTTTGGTGTCGTGGTTCGAGACGCGTAACCCGAGAATTGTGCCGAACCAGCCGGCGTTATAACCCCGGAGACGGCGGTGGTGAGGGTCGCACCGAATCTGTAACATTTGGCTGTTGAGAGTAGGGTGCGAAAACCCAAACTGGTTCCGGACAGTGATTGACGCTCTCGTCCGAAACCCGCCACCGCTGAATCCTCAACAATATTGGTGTGGATCTCCGCCGCGCCGGCGTGTGGGCAACCACTTTGAGTTAATTCGCGGCCGCACGCGTCCACCGACCGCGGCAATCCAGTCGTAGCTTCCGGATCAACGCCGAAATCCAGCTACGGGTGTGTTTTTAACCACACCGTAGATCAGCTAACTTTTCTGTCCACGTGCTACAGGGTTGATCGCCGAATTGTCGATCTACCTAATTATTCGCGCAGACAGAAATGCCGGGGATTTACACCTTAACGGAGCCTGCACGAAAACGAGCCGCTTTTAAGCAGCTCGTTCCGTTTACGATTTGGTTACGGACATATCGGTTTTATATCCTCCGGTTTATATGTCCTCCGGTTTTATTTAATATCGGTTTTATATCGCCAAGCCCCGTCGGATCCGATTACTTTATCGGCTATGAAAAGCCAGCTAATATTCCGAACGCAATGACGACAGCTCAATGGAGGAAGGGACGCAACGAGCGGGTGAATATTCAACAAAAGGGGACATTTATTTAGAACACGTGCACGCATGCAGTCAAGGCAATGAATGGGGGTCGGGACAAGACACGAGCAAACAAAAGAACTACAGCCGTTCTATTTATTATTTACACAATCACTTCGTCAGTTCACTACTTAGTCACATTTGAAAGGGGGTGTAGAAAGAAAGTCACATTTGAAAGGGGGTGTAGATTTTCTATAGGCACTTTAAATACCCAACACCAAGGACATAATAAAGAAGATGGCTGGATGGAGTCAATCAGGGCAGGTGCAGGTTCTCTAAAGTAGAAATAGAAAACACTGTCACCTCTCAAATTGTAAAAACCTCATGTCAGAACACCTGTGCACACAAAGATACAAGGTATCGAGAGCAATCCACCGACACAAGTGCAAAAACGTCAATATCCCAGTCTCAGAGAACTCCTGCAAGCACGAATAAAATGTGACACCAGAATCTGAAAAAGGAACCTGGAAGTTAAAGTGATCCAACGGGTGATCTTGTTGTATCCAACGGCTGTATCCAACGGGTGATCTTGTTCCAAGCGTGTGTCGAAGAAATTCTCAATTCCTCCTGTACATTTGAGTCAATTGAAACAGCAAAAAAATTTTTAACATCGATTTGGAGAATCGGGGTAACACAAGCAACACACTCTTTCCCTGACTCTGCAGTTCATAGAAACTTTGAATTCTTATGTCGTTTTCAGTGAGACGAGGTCTGTTTATCCTCCAAACATGCTGACTCCATCGCTGACATGTTGCGGGTTCAGGGAAGAATCACTCGCAGCTTTGTTGCAGCAGCCATCTGAAGGTCAGCATAATTTTGAAGGGATAAGGAATATTTATGAACTTAAGGTTTATCGGAGTTTTCAGAGGGGGTGAGATCATCCAACGATGTTTTGATCATCCTCGAGACAGAATGGGGTCAAGACTGCAGCCCTTAGGGTGCTGGGATGGATCACACATGGCTCCTTGGTCCGGAGGTCGGAAAGTCAGCCCACATTGAAAAGGCGAGGGAAAGATTTATAATCTGCTCTGGCCAGTTCATTCCTTGGTTGGTGTTATTGGGACCCAACCAGACTTTAAACAGCTAAAACAGCTGGGTCAGGAAGAGCTTCAAATCATCCATGTATTGTTGGTGTGTCACCTTTCCTGTTTCTATGGATGTTCTTCTGTTGGTTGTTCGGGTGAATCCAGTCCATGTTTGTTGATGAGGTCACTCAGTGGGTCCAGAGCAAGACAAAATAAGAGGGGGGAAGGAATGTCTCCCATACCATATCTTCACATCTGGTATTTCGATATTTCCTTCTGAGTGCTGTGCCATCAACGGGGTATTCCAGAGTTCCATTGCATTCTCAATCAGTTTGATTACTTGGAGATTGATTTTGTATATTTACATGCATTTTATCATCCATGAAAAAGGGGTTTTGAACCTGGGACCCCCGTGGGGAAAATGGGGTTTGGATCCCGGGACCTCCGTGGGAGAAGATCGGCTTGGAACGATTCTCCCCCCACCCCTCCCCCCCGATAAGCATCTACTCTTTTTCTCTTTTCTGGCATTTTGATTGATTTTGCCTTGAAATTTATTCTTTATTTACCTCAAAAAATAAAAAGTTGTTTATTTATTTTATTATTAATAAATCATTGTCGATTTCCAACCTGTCCGTGTTTGGTTTGGAATTGTCAAAGAGATCAAGAGATAACATTGATGTTTTGACGAGGGCGCGCTCCCCTCTCAGGTAACTACGTGACCTCGAGTAAAACGGAATAATGAGACGGTGGACACTGGAACTCGTGGTTAACTGGGTGGAGTTCGTGGTTTTAAAACAACCCACCGAACCACAACGTTAATTGTGAGCGATGGCCCCAGGTCCGGCTCGACCGAGGACAACTGGGGATTAATCCCCCCGAGTGACAAGCTGGTGTCTCGGTACGCGTGGCCGCAACAATACATTTCCACATACCCACATTCCCATATACCTAGATACCCATATACCCACATACCCACATTCCCATATACCCGCATACCCACATTCCCATGTACCCATATACCTACATACCCATATACCCACATTCCCACATACCCATATACCCACATACCCATATTCCCACTTATCCACATACCCATATATAACTCCGTTATGGAGGGAAGACTGTCAATAAATACAAAAACAAAATAAACCAATGTCACCCGCAGGGTGACCCGTATCTTGCCAAAAGGTGACCACGTGTGACTTCTTTAAGGTCACACTCAGGTGAACAGAGCTGTTATCCACCAGGAGCGACTCCTTGAGGAATATCAGCCTACGAGAGATTCCGATGAGTATCATTCTACAGAGTAACCATGAAAAATATGCTTTTGCCTCATAATGTCACCAAATGATGTCATAATGTCTCAAGCTTGACATATCTAGAAAGCACTCATCGAGGTGTTCAATTTGAGGTACTACACGATATGGTTCCTAAAACTTGAAAATTTGACCTTGGGGTCAAATATGTTTGACCTGAGGCACTAACCATGAAGGTCAAGGCCAATCGCCACCAAAAATTAATCAGCTGAGCGCCAGAACATGAACTATATTCCCATGAAGTTTGAAGACGATCTGATCAAAATTACTCAAAAAATAAGGGTTTCGTCGAGTCCCCTGATTTGCGACAAAGTGACCTTGACCTTTGACCTTGACCTTAAAAATTTTATGCGCTGAAAGGGACCTCTATCGGCCTCTGATATGCGAAGTTACAAAAATTTCCAATGATAACTGTGCTCTGCAGAGTGATTTATACGTGATTACAGACCAAAAAAAAAAAAACATATGAAGGTCAAGGCCAATCGCCACCAAAAATTAATCAGCTGAGCGCCAGACCATGAACTATATTCCCATGAAGTTTGAAGACGATCCGATCAAAATTACTCAAAAAATAAGGGTTTCGTCGACTCCCTTGATTTGCGACAAAGTGACCTTGACCTTTGACCTTGACCTTCAAAATTTTGTGCACTGAAAGGGACCTCTATAGGTCTCTGATATGCGAAGTTACAAAAATTTCCAATGATAACTGTGCTCTGCAGAATTTTTTATACGTGATTACAGACAAAAAAAAAAACATACAAGCTGACTTACATATCTTGCAAAAACGTTTTTTTTTTTTTTTCAAAAAAACAAAACCAATGTTTTGGCAAGATAATAAAGAACGTTGTTTCGTGTCGAGGGAATAATCATCGACGAACTCGGACTCCATTTTCCACTTTCACAACACAATCTGAAACACAAACAATCCGTTAAAACGAAACGTTCAATCTTTGTATTTATTTTAAATCATGGACACGTGATGTGGCGGGAACCAATCAGACACCGCGATCTCTCTGTTCGCTTTTTCCCCAAACAGCTCGCGCTCTTCACTCGGTTACCACAGCGTACCGTCCTTCACCCGACACGACGTGCGGTCCACCATGACCCGAGATCTGAGAGCGAACACCCCGGGATCCACGAGCGGTTCCGATGGAGGATACGTGGTCGGTCCGGGAGGTTCTCCGGAAGACCGCGGGTCTATGGTCGGTTCACCCGAGGACAAGGAGTCCAGACCCGGTATGTGACGTTCACTCCGAACCGAGAACTTGTGTTTCCCGTGCTGATCCGTGCTGTGTACTAACACAGGAACTCATTGATTTAGTGAATGTCACAATGTCTGGAGCGGAGCCGGAATTGAATTGCGAATGGAAATCCCATCCATGACATGTTACCCTCCCTCTTGTACATGTATGACATCATTTTATACCTCATCACTTCATTCATCATTCGATTCCTCTTTGATCTCGTTTACAACAAATCAGATGAAGATTTACTTGTGATGGGCCTCTGCACCGGCACACAATGGTCTGTTATTGAGGACTGCAGTGGCATCTTTACCGTCCTCGAGGAATCACTGGATGAGAAGACAAGCGACCAACCTTTGTTTTCAGAGGAAGGTATGCTGACTGATGCAACACCTTCCCTGTGCATCTCCAGGTTGGGAGTGTATAGCTCGTCCTGTTACAACCTTATTTGAGGCCAAATTATGTTCAATATTATGTGTAAAGATGTGAAGGGTGAACTAAGTTACCACTAAACTAGTCGGCTGTTTGCAAAGCAGAGTTGGTGAGAGTTTCCCAGGAAAGTAATTAATTCTGCTCGATGGATGGAAGTCACAAGTTCAAGTTCAAAGTTTGACCCAAAAATAATTTTTCACGAAATTTTGACCTGAAGCTGTTACCTCGACATTTGACCTGCCGTAAGAACTGTTATGAAAGCATTCTCACGGGATAGGTGTGTTTGTACCGACTCTGTTTATCTGTTTTGGTAAAATATGAAGGTATACCTGGTGTTGGTTTCATGGTTAGGGTGGTGAACTTGGTTTACTTGGGTCCTGAGTTCAATTCCCACCTGGCTGTTCAATTAATACCAGGTGGGGTTGACTCAGCTTGTCATCCTTCTGGGATTGGCAAAGTGATACCAGCTTGCTGGGATGATTGAGCCGTTTGAGTATCCTGTGTCAGAGTGGTCACCTGTCCAGGATTGTGTCCAATATCCCAGCAGACTGCTGAAGCAGCACTGACGCTCTTTCTGTGTAGAGATTGAGGTCTTAATGGATGGATCATAATGGATACGTTTAACAACATTACCCATCAATGAGGGTCAGGGACTTGAACTCTCATGAGCACCTGACTAATTAAATAATTTATAGTTAATCATAACTTCTTTCAAGTGAAAGTGTGAAAATGTAATGTATAAAACTTAATTCGTGTTTGTTTACTTGTTTAACGGCAAATACTACCTGTTGCTTCGCTGTTGGGAATATTCAAGGGAAGAGGGTGAGGAGGGAGGGGAAGAGGGAAAGGAGGGATGGGAAGGATAGAGGAGGAAGAGGGGTGGGAGAGAGAGGGATCGGGTGAGCAGAGAGAGGCACAGGGAGAAGGTTGAGAGGGAGAAGAAGAGGGGGAGAGGAGGGGGGATCCAGGTGGATGTGACGCCGAGTTTAACACCCATCTGGGAGACAACACACACATTTATGAATCACCCTGCTTGTGAAACACCGGGATGACAGTTTATAGCTGGGTCGGGATTCAAACCCATGCGAGACAGCTGAGAGCGAGCATGCGTACCTCTTGGCTATCCTGCCGTGATCTGGTAATTCATTGCTGTTGAGGGAGGGGAAGGCGGTGTGAATGGGAGGGGGCACAAGGGGATGGGAAGGCAGCATGAGGGGGGAAGGCGCTTGAGGGGAAGAGAAGGCAGCACAAGATGAGCAGAAGGCAGCACGAGGGAAGGGGAATGTTTCATTTCACTCATTTCAAGCGGAGGTTCAAACCAAAGCAAACAACAATGAGCTTCGCAGTGAAGCAGAGGTGATTTTTGCTCACGCCATATACAGATATAAGCAGCAAGGATGGTTCATGAAGATGATGTCAGCTGACTTCCAAGCAGAGGGAAGATGACTCCGGTAAAATGAAAGAGTGAATGGAGCAGAATGTAAGTACAGTGTGCCGTCGTTTGGTTAAATCCGTAAGGGAAGCAACGGGTACTTCTACTGATGGAATACATAAAGCTCAATTATTTTTTATTTTGTTTTTTTGTTGCCGCACGCACACGAAGCGAAAGGTGGAGTGAAGCAGTTTGTGAAATTTGTCTGTTTGTCAGTCTGTCGAGAAACATCAGTTTATGTTCGAGGAACAACTCTGTTTGATTTCAGTTGAAAGTTATATTTTGAACATTAATTGGAAAACAAACCTGTAGTTTATTAGTACTTTGGTGATGAATCCGTCCCGATCGCACATGCACGGAGAGGAGGAAGACAATAGTTTTTATCTGCCTGAAAAATTGAAACAAAATTGAAAATCATTCTAAAGAGGAAACTTACTGTTTTTGAGGATGTTATAAAGGACACAAACAACAGTGTTCCGTCTCCACCTCGAGGCAGCGAAGCGAGTGCACCATTTACCCACCCAGAGGATGTCACGGCAGAAAGAAAATAAAGACACCAATGTGCCCTTTGTGGTGTTTTATTGATGAAACCTGCAATGCCCTCATCAAGTATTCACACCCCTCGACTTTTTCACATTTTGTTGTGTTCCAGCCTGACTTCAAAATTGATTAAATTTAAATGTTTTGTCACTGATCACACAAAATACCCACGAATGACAAAGGGAAAGCATATTTTTTGAAATTTTTCAAATTAATGAAAACTGAAAAGCTGAAATGTCTTTCGTCAATGCGTGTTCAACCCTCAAGTCAATACTTTGTCGTGTTGCAGTGTTGCTTTTGCTGTATACTTGGAGTAATTTTCCCGTTGGAACGTAAATCTTCGCCACAGTCGAAGGTCTTTTACACTCTGAAGCAGGTTCTCCTCAAGGAGGAGGAGATTGGGAGCATAATCTGTGCAGAGCGTTGGTGCTGCTTAAGCAGTGTCCTTGGCTATTGGGCACAATCCTGGATGGGTCACCACTCCAACACAGTATACCAGCATGCTGGCACTCACTTTGCCAACCTCGGAAGGATGACAGGCCGAGTTAATCCCACCTGGTATTCAACAGCTGAGTGGGATTTGAACTCAGGAACCTCGAATCCAAAGCCCACCACCCCAACCATTAATCCAACATCAGGCAGCCTACTCCTCAAAGACTTGCTTGTATTTGGCTTCATTCATTGTTCCCTCGATCCTTGCAAGTCTCCCAGTCCCTGCCACTGAAAAGCATCCCCTTCGCATGATGCCGCCACCACCATGCTTCACTGTAGGGATGGTTTTGCATTGGTGATGAGCTGTGCTCAGTTATTGCCAGATGCAGTGCTTTGCATTCAGACCAAAAAGTTCCATTTTTGTCTCATCAGACCACAGAATGTTTTGCCTCTTGATCTCAAAGTCTTTCACGTGACTTTTACAAACTCAAGACATGTTGTGACGTGGTTTTTTTCTCAGGAATGGCTTCCGTCTTGCAATTCTTCCATAAATCCTAGATTTTTGAAGTGCTGCAGAGACTTTTGTCCATCCGACAGGTTCTCCCATCTCAGTGAAAGAACTCTGTAGTTCTGCCTCTGTAGTTCTTCTTTACCTCCCTGACATAGGTCCTTCTTGTCCAGTTTCTCAGTTTGTTAGGACGGTCAACTCAAGGAAGAGTATGGTTAGTTCATATTCTTTCCATTTCCTGATGACGGACCTCACTGCTCTTGGGACCTTTCAACACCATAAATTGATTTCATACCCTTCCCCAGATCTGTGCCTCCTCACAATTTTATCTCGGAGTGATACGAACAGTACCTTGGACTTCATGGAAGAGTTTCTGCTCTGACATTCATTGTCAACTGTGGGACCTCATCTGGAAAGGTGTGTTTCTTTTTCGAAATCATGTCCAATCATTTGAATTGGCCACAGGTGGACTCCAATCAAGTTTTTTTGTACACATTATTGAGGCTCATGTGAGAGCGAACACACAACGCACAATAAGGGGGGCAGGAGAGGGAAAGACAAAATAATGGGGAACAGAGACATTAGAAGATCTGTGGTAGGGTGAAGGATGGGGTGGGGAACACGGGGTATACAAGATGGACACTCGACATGGACTTTCAGGAAGGAAAGCAGGGAATTTGAATGAGGTGGGTTTGGAGTGGATTAACGGGGGTCGAAAATAGCGTGGTTTTGAATGGGGGAAGATAAGAGGTGGTGGTGGACAGCTGTTTTGAATACCTGGAGGGGAGAGTGGGATTGAAGAGAGTGTGAGAGTTTGTTCCAAAGGCGGGAAAAAGAGGAATGAAAGAGTGAGGGTGAGCAGTGATTCTTGGTTTGGGCAGTTTTTCCAGAAGAGGGTTGTTGGCGGACATTGAGCGCCCTGCGGAAATATGGGGGGGTCAAGAATCGAAGATCAAGCGGGGCGGCGAGACCAGAAAGGAGACGGGAGAACACATAAAGACCACTGACCTGCCTGCGGTGAGAGAGTGAAAGGCCCAAATACTCAGCCTCACCGCGGAAGATGCCAATAATCCTCAATGCCTTGGTTTCCACAGCGTGAAGCCGAGAAAGGTGTGAGGCGGAAGCACCAGCCCAGAGAGGAGAGCAGAACTCCATCAGGCTGCGGACGATAGCTTTGCATGTGGTCAGGAGCTCAGGTGGGCCGAGGAAGGACTTTACACGACGGAGGATGCCCAGTCGGCGACGAGCTTTGGAGGCCAGTTTGGAAATGTGGCTTTCCCTGGAAAGATTATGGCAGACAGTGAGACCCAGAAGCTTGAGTGAAAGGACTTCTTTAAGATGATTGTTGAGGAAGTAGATGTGGGGAGGGGCGGTGGGGGGGGTTCCAGACTGTCCTTTCGGAGAGACATAGTGAGAGTGTGAGATTTGTCAGGATTGAAAGACGTGTTCCACGTGTTGGAGCAGTTTTTGATTTTTTTATCCAGATCCTTAGAGCGAAGAAGCTGCTGCTTGCCAGTCTGAGGGATGACAGATGGTACGGCAGAGGATGGAGTCATCAGCGAAGAGATAAAGAGGATTTTCCAGAGAGTCGGAGAGATCATTGATGAAAACCAGAAAAAGAACAAGGTCCAGAACTCTACCTTGAGGAACTCCAGCCTGGACAGGAAGAGGGGATGAGAGAACTCCATTGAGGGCCACATGTTGACTGCAACAGGAGAGAAAGTAGAGCGAGATGTCTGGCTGTCATTAGAGAACCACAGAATATTGACAAGCATGTGGTCAGATGAACTGATTGGAGAAAAGGAATAACAACAGATATTTTCAGGGAAAATGGTCGAAATCAGATTCAGAAGAGATGGAGGCCCATTGGTTGAGGTCCTGGTTGGGAAGTTGACCGATTGAGTCAGTCCAAATGAGTCGCAGAAGTCTTTTGATGAAGTATCATGGCAGGTGACGGAGGTACCCACACCCAATCAACTGTCATGATGGCAGTTGAAGTCACCACATATGAGGAAGAGAGAGTTGGGATGAGAGGATATAAGTTGGTCCATGTTTTCGGAGAGTGAACCATGTTTTCGTAAATGGAGTCATCACTGTTTGGTGGACGGAACAACACACACATATACATGAGGTGGGAGTGGAGGGGAAGCCATGGTCAGAGGTGTTCCTGGGGGGTGTGGGGGGAGTGAGGTCAGTGCATGGAGAGTGAGGAATAGAGTCTTTGATGAAGAGAGCAACTCCTCCACCAGAACGAGACTCAGGTCTGTCACACCAGAGGAGGGATTATCCAGGGAGAGATATGAGGGAGAAAGTTGTGGAGACATCTCAAGGATGATCAAAGGAAATTAGATGCCCTGAACTCAATTTGGAATGCCATGGCAAAGGGGTTGAATACTTATTGTTGCAAGACATTTCAGTTTTGTTTTGTAAACATTTCCAAAAACATGTTTTCAATTTGTCATTAATGGGGTATTTTGTGTGGATCAGTGCCAAAAATTAAATTGTGTACATCAGAGTCGTTATCTTACGATTCTTAAGTTGACAACTTATCTCAGGTAACCAGTTTGTAAAATATACCACAGCAGGTTATAAAGAGGTGAAAGGTTGGCTGTGATCAAGTTTAAAAGATTTTGTCCAGTGGGTGCACATCGGATGAATCTGACAGGCCAATTGTGTTGCAAAAGTCCTCAGAGGGTGAAAGCTTTGTAACACCCCAATATGGAGAACAACTCTCGTCCACATATCAAGCTGTCTCAGAGGGAGGTTGAATTGGTGTTCTCCAAGCTATGAAGGACAATACGTGACTGGAACCATGTGAGGAGAGTGTGGAGGAACGGGCAGGCTGCCTTTTCGATAAGGCCAGCAAGGAGATGCCTGCTTTGAAGTCATCTCCAAGACAACAGCAGGGCAGTATATTCGACAAGTCGACCGACCAGCACATGAGAGCAACCAACATACAGTGAGGTGAAGTTGGTTATTTGTCATCAGGGAATGTGGTTGCTGAAGTATCCCACTCTCAGCATATCGTGGACTCCAGATTCCTCCTTCACTGTTTGAGTAAGTTTTAAAATTTATTTTGTCACATGAAATTCAGAGAATGTGCCTTTCTTGCACCACATTAAATTGAGCAGTTCAGGAGACAGCCTTTCTCTCCTTTGCTTCCTCCGTTTTGGGATTGATTTTGGGATTTTATTTTGCGATTGATTTTGTGATACTTGGGAATTGATTTTGTATATTTACATGCATTTTATCATCCATGAATGTGGAACACTGTCAAAAGCTTCCTGAAAGTCCATCCAGGTGGTGGACAATTTGGTTCTTCGCATTTCGAAATTTCCAAGTACGGCCTTGTTCAGTCGTGGGTGGTGGCCCTTTTGTTCTACCTCTAAACCTCCTTGTTGGGTTCGGTGATGGAACATTATTTCTGTCATATTTCCTGTTTGAAGTTTGTATGTTGTTAGTGGACATATTACTGGCCGGTATTTGTGAGGAAGTTGGGTTTCTTCAGAGTTTTTTGATGAGAAATGTTTCCTTCTCCAAACCACTCATGCACTTCCTTTTCCTCTAGGATCAGTTGTTTGAATGTCCTTGTGTCGTGATTGTGGAGAGCATCACGTTGTTTCAGCCAGAAGTTTGGAATTCCGTCTGGGCCTGGATTTTAAAGTTTGGTGGCATTTTTTGAAGTTGTTTTTAATTATTTATTTTTTCATTAATAATCACTGGGGACATTTCCTCGACCGACATGGTGCTTCTTATTTTCCAAGTCCACGATCCATTCTGCTTCCTTGTGTTCCTTTCGATCTCCAAGAATTCCTTTCCAGAATGTTTCCCCAACTTTTTTTTCAGGGGGAGTCGACACATTCTGCTTTTGTTTCCCTAATTCGTGGAAGAATCTCTTCGGGTTACTCTCAAAGATGTGATTTTGTTTTTTCCTCTTGTGTGTTTCCTCAGATGGTGTTTTTTTTTTTAAATCTTTCCAGCTATTATTTCCAGATTGAGTTTGTTTTCAACACCCAAACACTCGAGGTCTTTGTCTCCAATTTTATGTTTGTTTTTTCGCAGCGTCTCACGTATCGAACGATGCTTATTGAGAGCTCGGCGTTGTTCTTCATCTTCTTCTTCTTTTGAAGACAAAACCTTAGCCTCTCGGACTCGGTTCTTGTAAATACAAGATCCGGATCTCCTGAAATACTAAGCATATGTACACATCCTCGCATTGACGGTGCCTTTTGAGAACGTCTATCATGAACTTTTAAATATATTCGGACATTTGCTTTTAAGTTTCGAAAAGTTCACGTTACTATTTAAAGATTATTGGTTCATGAAAAAAATAAGTGACCACTGTATTCGTTATTGTTGTGTGTCTCTGTCTGTCTGTCTGTCTGTATATCTGTCTGTTGGGTCGTGGATCCAGTCGAAAAAAAAAAAATGTTTTAAAAAAAATTTTGAAATTTGCTCTGCCCTTATTATCACTATTTCCGTCGATATGTTTGTCTCTCTGTTCGGTCAAGTGCTCCGTTAATACAATGGCGATTTCGATGAAACTTGGTTGGGAGGTTAATACCATGACCTTGTTGTGTGCAAATGAGAACCGTTGCTATGGACCCATCCGTTGCCAAGAAACGGGACTGACATTTTTTGAAATTTTTCGATTTCAATGAGACTTGGTTGGTAGGTTCATACCATGACCGAGTTGTGTGCAAATGAGAACCATTGCTATGGACCCATCCGTTGCCAAGCAACGGGACTTTGAAATTTTTGAAAAATCATAAAAAAAATTATTTTTTCGAAAATCAAAAATCGGGCCACGAGCGACTGTGGGCAGTACATTCAGCCATATTGTCAAAAATTTCCAGCCGGATCCTATGAAAACTGTCGGAGAAGATAGACTTTGAATGAACCCTGGTCGAAAACAATAAAAAAACGAAGTCGTTATATCTCAGAGACTATGAGTCAGATATACATGAAACTGGTATGGTAGGGTCATGGTATGTCCTAGTTATGTGTGAAAAAGAACCGTTGCTATGGACCCCTCCGTTGCCTAGCAACGGCCGAAAAACCTCTAAATGTGGGGGTATTTTAACGAAAAAACCTGCAGCATTTACCCTTGAAGCTGGAATCATGAATTTTCTTGTGCTTCATCCTCAGGTCATTCCCCATCGAAGGGGCCCATCGCGACTACCCATGTCCGCCTACCGGCTTGTCTGTCTGTCTGTCCCGAACATAGCTCCGTGGGTTTTGATCCGATCCTGACCAAATTTTGGTGGGAGGTTTATATCATGATCTAGTTGTGTTTTCCTGAAAATGGGCGTGGTGCGCCCATTATGGGCGGAGCCACGCCCAAAAAAACATGTTTTTCGGGGGTAGCCGATTTCAATTTGCATCTTCTTCAAGGGGGTTTGTCGAATCTGACAGGGGTTTTGGTATTTGGTTAGCTCAATGGCACCTGCATAGCCCCACGGAGCTCGATTTTTCATTTTCGTCGCAAGGTCAAGGTCACAACGTCACGAACTTCGAAAATTGTGAATTTTGACGTAAAAATTTCTTCTCCGAGGGGTTTGTCGAATCTGGCAGAGGTTTTGGCATTTAGTTAGCCCAATGGCACCTGCATAGCCCCACAGAGCTCAATTTTTTATTTTCGTCCCAAGGTCAAGGCCACAAGGTCACTAACTTAGAAAATTGCAAATTGTGTTTTTAGGGGTAGCCGATTTCAATTTGCATCTTCTCCGAGGGGGTTTGTCGAATCTGGCAGCGGTTTCGGTATTTGGTTAGCCCAATGGCACCTGCATAGCCCCACGGAGCTCGATTTTTCCTTTTCGTCCCAAGGTCAAGGTCACAAGGTCACGAACTTAGAAAATTGCGATTTTGACATAAAAATCCATCTTCTCCAAGGGGTTTGTCGAATCTGGCAGTGGTTTCGGTATTTGGTTAGCCCAATGGCACCTGCATCGCCCCACGGAGCTCGATTTTTCATTTTCGTCCCAAGGTCAAGGTCACAAGGTCAAGGTCACAAGGTTTTCGACATTTTGCAGCTAATAACCTGTCACTCGTACCACATCATGTTGATCATTTTTATAACTTGGTCAAACATTATCACATTGTCTCATCCTTGACTTCTGAAACAATCTACATCGTCAAATACCACTCGTGAACCATCGTCGTCTTCAGACTTGTTCCATTTATGGTATTGTTTATTTATTTATTTCGTAAATACGTAAATACATTATGACGGGTCTCGCTATTCGCTTAATCAAGGCACGTGATGAAATATCTGGTTGTTGTTGTTTTTTTGTTGTTTGTTTTGTTTTGTTTTTTTTTTTAAGCCGACAAAACCTTCAAGACGCAGCTCTTGGATACATTTGTCCTTGTTATTTTTTGAATCCTCTTTTTTAGTTTTTGGTTTCTCTTTCCTTTCCTGAGCTGTTGTATTTGTCCAATGTGTTCAGTGTGTCTGTGTGCGTTTGTGTCTGTCTGTCAATGTGTCCACGTCTTCATATTTTCACTTTAAAAATGTTTTTCTCTGTTTCCACTTGTCAAATCGATGCAAAATTTTAAACATGGGAGGAACTCCCGATAAAGAATGTTTTTAATGTTCACATTGTCGTCATATGTCACATAGTATGGCAGCCATATTGAATGAAAGGGAAAATTTGTATATAATTTTCTCTGAAACCACTCAACGAAAATAATTAAAACTTTGCATGTGTTATCAATTTTGCGTGATAATAATGATGTCATCAGTGAAATCTTATTCCAGCCATGATTGGTTGAATTGAAATCCTTCTCTGAAAAATCTGTAACTTCATTTATCTTATCTATGACCAGACGTGAGTGAATAATTAAATTTTTGACGTTCATAACCCATTTTAAGAAACAATGTGATATAATGGGGTGCATGGATGATACGAGCATGTGGGCTATGATAGTAGTGGGCCATAATAGTGGGGTGTTCAGTTAATAAGGGTAATTTTGTTGAGAATGAACATGCAAGGTGAGACTATGTGCTCTCCGAGTGCTGTTCAAGTTGTAAAAGTGATTTATTGATGTTTTTGCTCCATTCTTAATTTGCAGAGAAAAAACTTGAAACGTCTTCATGTGTCAACTGTTCCTCGTCATTGGACAGAGAAGTTTCTTTCAATAACCTGACAGGTACTTTTTGTCAGGATGTTGACAAGTTTAGGAGTGTGTCGTCAAACAACAACTGTGACAGGTGTATCAATATCTTGCAACAGGAGAGCCAAAGAAGTGAGAAGACAAACAATTTTGCTGTTTCCAACAAAGACTGCACCTCCTCATCGCATTTAAAAAGATGTGTTGAAATATGCACAGGTGAGGCGTCATACAGGTGCACTGTGTGTCAAAAGGGATTTGCTTCTTCATCATGTCTGTTGAGACATCAAACGTTGCACACTGGTGAGAAATCCTACAAGTGTTCACAATGCCGGAAGAGCTTCTTTTCTTCATCAAGTTTATATCGTCATCAAAAAGACATTCGGGGGAGAAACCCCACAAGTGTTCTGTTTGCAACAAAGCGTTTAATCATTCATCACACTTTCATGAGCACCAGATATTGCACACGGGTGAGAAACCTTACAATTGTTCTGTGTGTCACAAAGCGTTCAATTATTCATCTAACTTTCATAAACATCAAAGAATACACACCGGAGAAAAACCGTTCAATTTTTCTGTGTGTAAAAAGACCTTTGCTCGTTCATCAAGTGCATCGACACACCAAAGAATACACACCGGAGAGAAACCTTTCACGTGTTCTGTGTGTAACAAAGCGTTCAATTCTTCATCTAACTTTCATACTCATCAAAGAATACACACCGGAGAGAAACCTTACAATTGTTCTGTATGTTACAAAGCGTTTAATCAAGCATCGAACTTATACATTCATCAAACAATACACACCGGAGAGAAACCCTTCAATTGCTCTGTGTGTAACAAGGTCTTTTATCATCAATCAACTTTATCGACACATCAAAGAATACATACCGGAGCGGAACCCTTCAATTGTTCTGCTTGTAACAAAGTGTTTCATCAAGCATCGAACTTCCATAGTCATCAAAGAATACACACCGGAGAGAAACCTTACAAGTGTTCTGTGTGTAAGAAAGCGTTTAATCAAGCATCGAACTTGCAGACTCATCAAAGAATGCACACCGGAGAGAAACCCTTCAATTGTTCTGTGTGTAACAAGGTCTTTTCTCAGAAATCAACTTTATCGAGGCATCAAACAATACACACCAGAGAGAAACCCTTCAACTGTTCTGTGTGTAACAAAGCGTTTAATCATTCATCATCTGCATCTAGACATCAAAGAATACACACCGGAGAGAAACGCTTCAATTGTTCTGTGTGTAACAAAGCGTTTAATCAAGCATCGAACTTGCATACTCATCAAAGAATACACACCGGAGAGAAACCCTTCAATTGTTCTGTGTGTAACAAGGTCTTTTCTCAGCAATCAACTTTATCGAGACATCAAAGAATACACACTGGAGAGAAATCTTACAAGTGTTCTGTGTGTAACAAACTGTTTCATCAAGCATCGAACTTCCACACTCATCAAAGAATACACACCGGAGAGAAACCTTACAATTGTTCTGTGTGCAACAAAGCGTTTCATAATCTATCATCTGCATCTAGACATCAAAGAACACATCAAAGCAAAGAATTTCCAGGAACAGGTGCGAGTATATGATGCCACACATGGGATGGAAATCGGAGAAAATCCAGCGCCATCGATTGCAAAGAAGAGAAATTAAAATTACAAAAAGATACATCAACAAATATACACCGACAACTGGGAGAACGACAAAAGAGCAGGAAGATTGTAAAAAGTTGGGGAGAGACAAAGAAATCACTTTGCAGAAGCTTGGAAGACATCATCTTAACTGGGATGGAGAACGAGTCAGAGTACAGTGTCTGTCGAAAGCCCACACTCCCTTTCAAAATAGTTATCTTTTGATGTCTTATCGCCTGAAATTAAATATCATTAAATCGGACTTTTTACACCTTTATTTACACATCGTAACCCACAACTTCCAAGTGAAGAACAAATTATACAAATTTCAGAAAATTCATGAAAAACACAAAAAAGTCGAATATCTTGGTTGGAGAAGTGTCCACCCCCTTCATAATGGCAATTGCAAACGAGCTCAGGTGTAACCAATCACCTTGAAAATCACACACCAGGTTAATTGACCTCCCCCTGTTTAAATTGTCATTATTCTGGATAATTTCAGAATAAAATCAGTCGTTCCTGTGGGTATCAAGTCAGATCAGGTATGGGATCATGTGCCAGAGCAGCGCGTTGCTGCGTCCACTTTCCGCCGGTACTCCAGGGGCCTCCTTCTGGCCTCCCCCCAGGCAGATGCCAGGCCCATCCCCATCTCCTTGAGATGCTGGTCAACCTGCTGCAACCACGAGGCACGTGGTCGGCCCATTGGCCTCCTCCACTCACAAGACTCCCTCGCTGAGAGAATCTGGTGAGCAGGATCAGCGTCAGGAAAACGAGCCACATGTCCATACAGCCGCAACTGACGCTCACGCACCATGCAGGTAAAAAAATCTCATCTGAGTCGCTCAGCAACCGCTCGTTGGACACAAAATCTGACCAGCGATAGCCAAGGATTCTCCGAAGATACCTGGTACCAAAGGAATGAAGTCTCCGTGTCAGATTTTTGGTCAGAGTCCAAGTCTCGCATCCATAGAGCAAGACTGGAAGCACCAAGCACCTGAAGACTCGGACTTTCGTCCTCTCGCACAGGTACCGGCAGCGCCACACCCCATGATCCAGTGAATCCAAGACTCCCCAGGCCCGACCCAGACGTCTATTGACCTCTGACTCACAGCCAGCAGAGACATGAATATCACTGCCAAGGTAAGTGAATCTCTCCACGACCTAAACATCCTCACCACAAATAGACAGACAGGACAGCAGCATCCAAGATGTCATTGAAAGCCTGGATCTTAGTTTTGACCCAAGAAACCCGTAATCCCAGCGGCTCCGACTCCTCATTCAGCACCTCGAGGGCCCCCAAAAGGATATCTAAAGTCTCCGCAAAGATGACTGCATCATCTGCGAAATCAAGGTCCGAGATCTTGACATTCCCAAACGATGCACCGCAGCTTGATCTCTCCGACATCCTCCGTAAAATCCAGTCCTTACAAGTGCTGAAAAGTGTGGGGGCAAGTACACATCCCTGACGAACTCCAGTAACAACTGGAAATAAGTCAGAGATGGTACCACCACACTTCACTGCACTCTCAGTACCAGAGTAGAGTTTAGACATCAGATCGATCAGTTTTGGTGGCACCCCACGAAGACCAAGAATCCTCCAGAGGGCATCCCTATTCACTGAATCGAACGCTTTACAGAGATCGACATAGGCTGCAAGCAGCCCCTGCCGAAACTCTCGTCTGCATTCGGTGAGGACACGAAGAGCAAGGATACGGTCAATCGTTGAGCTCTTTGGTGTAAAGCCTAACTGCTCCGGACGCTGGTGCTCAAGCAGATGGTGGCGAACCCTATCAAGAATTATCCGAGCAATGACCTTGCCCGGCACTGAGAGCAGCGTCACCCCTCGGTAGTTGTTGCAGTCTTGGCGATCACCCTTCCCTTTCCAGAGAGGGACAACAAGGCCCCTCTTCCAATCAGTTGGGATGATGCCTGTGTTCCAGGCAGAGCACAAAACTGCATGCAACGACACGAGTGCAGCATTTCCACCAGCCCTGAGAAGTTCAGCATGGATGCCAGAGATCCCTGGAGCTTTATCCTGTTTCAACCGGTTCACCGCAGCCCGTGTTTCCACAAGCGAAGGTGGACCACAGTTGATTGGAGGGGTCAGCAACAGGGATTGTAACACCCTTGACGTCCAACTCGACAGCTGGGGGATCAGCCTGGTACAACTGCTCAAAGTAACCGGCCCAGCGGGCCTTCACTTCAAACTCCTCTGTCAAGAGCCTACCACTCCCTGCTCGAACTGCAGTGCTTCGAGGGATGGGCTTGGATGAACGCAATGCGCGAATTCCCCTGTAAGCGGGACGAGAATCACCTATCCACAGGTGATTCTCTACCCCCTCACAGATTCCTCGCACATAGGCCTCCTTGTCCACCCTTAGTGCACGTACAGTTTTACGCCTCAGCTCCCTGAACAGTTCAGCTCTGCCATTCAGCGTGGCCCTGCGACTCTGGTCAATGGAATCCAGTGTCCCTTGAGAGACAAAATTCTTCTTTGCCCTGCGGTGAGTTCCAAGACATCCACCGGAAACATCAAGGACGGTGGTCTTGAAGGCGCTCCACAACTCTTCAGGACCCCCCAAAGCACCCAGACCCCCCAAGTGTCCACTCAGCCTGTTCGCAAACTCCTCAGCTACTCTCTCATCCTTGAGCTTGCCAACATCCAGCCGAGGCTGGGATGGTACCATTCTCCAGGATTTAAGGTGCAGCTTTAGAGTTGCTTCAACAAGCCGGTGGTCAGTATTGAGGAACTGAGCACTCCGGTCGACCCTGCAGTTCTGGATCATCCTCCAGCGACTGTCAACGAGGACATGGTCATTCTCCTTTGCCACACCGCCAGCGTTGGAATACCAAGTCCAGCGATGAGCTTGTGGGCGCTGAAACCATGAACCAGCCACCTGAAGTCCATGCAAAGTCAATGAACAATGAACAACAGCTTGCAAAGTCAATGAACTTAGTGCTATTCTGGTTCATCGTTCCTGACCCTTGGGGACCAACACATGTCTCATTACCATCCCTATCAGTTCCAGTCGATGCATTGAAATCCCCCAAGACTAGAAGTGCATCTCGTCTGGGGCACTGATCAACCACAGACTCGAGCGTGGCGTAGAATGCGTCCTTCACGGTGAGATCACTCGCCTCAGTCGGAGCAGAGACAGAGACCAGGGAAATGACACCTCATTAGTGACGAATCCTTCGTCTCATAATACGCTCGTTGACCGGTGTTACCTCAGTTATCATTGGGATCAGCTTATTGGACACAGCTACATCAACTCCTTGAGTATGGTAACCATCAGAGCGACCAGACCAATAGTCGGTGTAACCACCCACTATTATCTCGCCGCAATCCGGTCTCCGAACCTCAGAGAGTGCTGCAATACCGATGTCCAAACGCTTGAGCTCAGATGATAACAGAGACAGGTGATCATCCTCTCTTAGGGATAGGACATTCCAGGCACCCACCCGAAGGGACCGCCTCAGGTTAACCCAAGGAGACCGCCGTCTGGTGGACGACACCTCAGCACCACTCTGGTATACTCTCTCGCAATCTGACCCAGGGATGTTTTCCCCCGTGGTTTCCCTCCTTTCATCAACGATTGGGGGTCCCGAAGGCTTTGCCCCAATCCCGTCATCCGGTGAGCTGCCATGCGAAGGGAAGCTGCACAGGAGGTACTCCCACGGAGTGGGTTTTCAGATTTCTTTGCGTTTTTATGTTTTGCGGAATGAAGGGTTTTACGGTGGCCGGAGTGCAAATCCTACCACCAACCTCCGAATAAAAAGTAACCCAACTGCAGGAGGACGTCCGCAGACACAGTTGGGCACTAGATATGGATGGCCGTTGGCTCACAAGGAGCTCCTCCGCCCTTTGACAGGTTTTGTTTTTAATCCCGCTGGGTGTCCATATCCAAACACCCTCCTCACCAGAAAACCTGGTGGGTGAGACGGTTTCGTCGCCGACAACCCGACCATTGGACAGGTTAGTACAGTTTTACATGGTACTTGTAGCACTACCCAACAGTGGGTATCCACTGCTGGGTAGTGCATTTCACCGCAAATGCTCAACCATGAACCAAAGGAGTTTTCAAAAGATCTCCGGGATAAAGTTGTCAAAAGGCACAGATCAGGGGATGGGTATAAAAATATTTCAAAGGCCTTGAATATTCCTGAGAACACATTCAAGACAGTCATTATTAAGAAATGGAAAGTGTATGGTACCACCAAGACCCTGCCGAGATCTGGTCGTCCCTCCAAACTGGTGACCTGGTGACCAAGCAAGGAGACTGATCAGAGGCCACCAAGAGGCCAACGGCAACTTTGAAAGCGCTTGCAGGCCTTCATGGCAAGGACTGATCACTGGTGTCCATGTGACAACAATATTCCAAGCACACCACAAGTCTGGGCTCTCCGCCCAGGTGGAAAAAAGGAAGACATTCCATGAAAAAGCCCACCTTGAGTTCTGTGCGATGTATACAAAAATACACACGAAAGATTCTGCAGCCACGTGGAAAAAAGTTTTGCGGTATGACGGAACTTATGGAAAAATGCAAAACGCTACATTTGGTGCATTCACAAGAAAGCACATCAGCCAAAGTACACCACACCTACTGTGAAGCCTGGTGGTGGCAGCATCATCCTTCTATAGGGATGTTTCTCATCATCAGGGACTGGGGCACTTTTTATAGTTTTTTGCATACCAAGTCCAGGCTTGTGTAAGAGCGAACACACAGAAGTCCATCACAAGGTGGGAGACAAGCAGGGAGGGAGAGGGAAGCAAAAAATCGTGTGGAAGAATGTCAAGAGGATATCTGTGGAAGAGAGAGGGATGGGATGGGGTAAACAAGACTTTCAGCAAGGAAAACAGGGAATTTGAAGGAGGTGGGTTTGGGGTGGATCAACGGGAGAAGTTAATATTGTTGCGAATTCGCGCCCGCCGGCGTGCGAACGGCCACGTGACTCGAATAGCGGCACGTCGCCCACCAGACGGACAATTCTGTCGTGACTCTCTCGGACTAACGCCGGGAGCCAGTCACGGGTGGGCCTTTCGGCCTCACCACGATCATGCCAATCGGCCACCCGCGTGGGATAGGGTTGTTCGCAAAAACTCGACCTACTTAAGTACCCACGCGGATGGAAGACCGGGCGATCGCACCTCGCCGCAGGTCGACTCCGGACACGGGCCGCTTAAGCGATCCGTTCCGTACTATCGGAAAAACCGAGCGGTGTTATCGTCGGCCTCGACAGTTCCGATTAATTATCAGGCGTATTAACCCCACGACGAACCCGTTATGTGAAGCAAGATGGAGATTCAATTAAAGAAAAGACGAAGCGAAACGGGAAAACAGTTCAACATAATGCACATTTATTCCGCGGCACATGGAGAGCACACATATACAGCCAAACAGAATGCACATATATCAAATGCAACAAAAGAAACAGACGCAGAGATACTACCGACTAAGACCGACACACGGCAACACTTAAACACTTTTACTTCACCAGACTGGCGCCGACACACATTTACTCAAAAGCAAAGGAAAGAGGCCACCCTCATGGGCAAGGGGACAGACGGGCCCGTAGGCCAATGTGTGCGCGGGTCCTGAAGGAGCGGTCAGGCCCGCGAGACCGGGGGTCCTACCCGCGTCCTCGTGATGAGCCGCAAATGTGGCTGCGCGGCGGTGCCCCGACTTCGTGCTCCTTCGCGGGTTTCGTTGGCACCGCTTGGAGTGGGGTGGGAACGGGGCCCCCTTTTCGCACTATCTCAGCGCGGGGGAAAAGAGGGGGGTGGAATTGTTGATGCCCTGGGGGAAGGAGAATGGTTGGCTGGCTTGGGTCCCGCGATGAGCGATTCCACCGCGACCTCGTCGCCGACCGCCGTCTTCCTCGCCTCGGACCCGAGCTCCTTGGCCTCCTCCCACAATTCTCCTCAGCTGACTGCAGAAAACCACCTTGACGCCTTCGCCTCCTGACTCCACTCCGCTCTCCAACCCGACTTGACTGCCTCTGTCTCCCGACTCCACTCTCTGCCACCAAAACTGACTCGACACGCAACAACTCTTCTGCGCAACAACTCCTCTGCGCAACAACTCTTCTGCGCAACAACTACTCTGCGCACCAACTCCTTCTTTCGCCTCACCGTTTTATAGGCCGGCAGGAGAAAACAATATGCAAATTTCCGGATCAGGATGACCTCGGGGGCGGGGCCACGCTCGCCAATTGGACGGAGGAAAAGGGGCGTGAATCTCCCCTGATCCTAGAATTTGCATATCTCGATTCCACACAGACGTGCCTGGAGGCGCGGCCAAGCCACCCCGCGCTTCCTGATTGGACGGATCAGAAGTGGGCGTGTAGCATTCCTGATCCGAATTCTCCTCGGAAAGGCCACTATTTGCACTCGTGGCTCGGCGCGTATCTTGTACGAGCCCAGGACAGCCCGACGCTCGGTGCTCACAGGTGGTGCGGGAATGGCCGTAGGAGAGAGGTGAAGGTGGTGTAGGGTTTCCGGCGGTGGCCGATGGCCATGGTGCCGTTTGGAATGGCGGTGATGCTATGTTTGCGGGAGCGAGTTGTGAAGGTAAAGGTCGTGGCTGTTGGCGTTGTTGTTGTTGTCTGACGGTTGGAGCGTGGTTGGTTCAAAATAAAGATAGAACAGAAAAACGGCTATCTCAAAGCGTCGCAGCCCGAATGAATCACATTTATTCCCTCGAAACAACGGGTTTGGGGCTAACTACACATGTACTTACAGAGATATCTCACCTACGGGACCTGAATGGTGGTTTGCGAATTTCCACAACCGTAACAATATCAAGATTTTGGATGGGGGAAGACATGAGATGGTGGTGAACAGCTGCTTTGAAGACCTGGAGGGAGGACTGGGATTGAAGTGAGCATCCGAGTTTGTTTCAGAGGCAGGAAAAAAGAGGAATGAAAGAGTGAAGGTGAGCAGTGATTCTTGATTTTGGCAGTTTCACCAGAAGGGGGTTTTTGTCAGACCAAGAGTACACTGAAGAAATGTATGGGGGGGGCAAGGCCAGGGAAGATATGGTGGAAGACAGAAAGACCACCGACCTGCCTCCGGTGAGAGAGTGAGAGATCCAAAGACTCAGCTTCCTTGCGGGAAATACCAATGATCCGAAAAGCCTTCGTTGCCACAGCGTGAAGTCGAGCTCGGTGTGAGGCATTAGCACAACCCCAGAGGGGGGAGCAGTAATCCATCAGACTGCGGATGAAAGTTTTGTAAATGGTTGGAATATCAGGTGTGCCAAGGACGGACTTAGCACAATGGAGGATGCCAAGTTGGCGATTGACTTTGGAGGCCAGCTTGGAGATGTGGCCCAGCAGATTGTGAGACCCAGAAGCTTGAATGAAAGACTTCGAAAATAGGAATGTTGAGAAAGTGGAGGGGGGTTCCAGGCGGTCCTTTCTGAGATAAAAGTGAGGGTGTGAGTTGTCAGGATAGAACGGAAAATTGATGGAGCAAAACACAGAAACATCCGAAAGGAAAACCTGCTGACCTCTGCAAGAGAACTGAAATTGGGACAGAAGTTCACCTTACAGCATGATAACTACCCGAAACACACAACCAAAGGCACACTGGAGTGGCTGAGGAAGAAAAGGATACCCTTGAGTTGCTCAGTCAGAGCCCCGACCTAAATTCAATCGAAAATCTGTGGCATGACTTGAAGATTGCTGTCTATCAACACTCCCCATGCAACTTGACTGAGCTTGAACAGTTTTGTGCAGAAGAATGGGCAAATAATTCCCAATCAAGGTGTGCAAAGTTGGTCGAGACCAATCCCAACAGACACAGTAGTAATTGCTGTCAAAGGTGTTCCACAAAGTATGAACTCAGGGGGGTGGACACTTATCCAACCAAGGTATTCTCGTTTTGTATTTTTCATTAATTTTCTGAAAATCGTCGAATTTGTTTTTCATTTGGAAGTTGTGGTTACGGTGGGTAAATAAAGGGGAAAAAGTCCGATTTAATGTCATTTAATTCCAGGCGAGAAGGCAACAAAAGGGGAAAATTTTGTAAGTGGGTGGAGACTTTCTATAGGCACTTTAAATACCTAACACCAAGGACACTTTAAGAAGATGGCCGGACAGAGTCAATCAGGACATGTGCAGGTTCTGTAAGGTAGAAATAGAAAACACCATCACCTTTTCATGAGATGTAAAAACCTCATGTCAGAACACCTGTACACACAAAGGGACAACAAGGTATCAAGAGCAATCCACCGACACATGTGCAAAAACGTCAATATCCCAGTCTCAGGGAACTATCCCAGTCTTAGCACAAACCATATGTGATGCGAGGTTCTGAAAAAGGAACCTGGAAGTAAAAGAGCGCCGACATTGCACCAGTGAGAAACAGTACAATCGGAGAAACGGGAGTGATTATGTGACAATATAAAAACAAGAACAATTATCCAAAGCAATTTATGAGAAGAGAAAAGAGCAGAACAAGGATCTGGATGGGATTGGAATCCTGAAAAAGGAATAACAAAACATCGAAAGGAAATGCCTTGAGGGATCGCCTGTCATGACGTCATAACCATAACGAACATGTTATTGTATAATTATGTTATATAATGAAACTAACATTATATTATTTCATAATAAATTAAACAATCATTATAACTAACAGCACAACATAATTGTTAATCCAAAATCAGATGGAGATTTCTATTTTGATGTTATATTGTCTTGTTGACCATGAAAAGGTTTTGTGTGGGAATTCGGGAATTTAACTCCATTCAAATTGGGAATGATTATCATGTGGGTCTTCAGGATTTTGCGAGCAATCTTCGGCACCACGGGCAAAAAAATAACAAAATGTCTGCCCAAACCTCACGATCCCCTTGTCCCAAGGGAACGACATGTAAAAGGATCAATCCAAAAAAGAGCATCACTGCACCCCTTAGCTGGGCATGCAGACGAGTAGTAGTGGTGGATATAGTCGTAGTCGTCGTTGTAGTGTTCAGGATTTTCCATGGGATTCCCAATTTTTGGTGCTTGTTTGATGTTTGTACTTCTCAGCTTGATTTGATTGTTTGGTCTTCGATTTTATTTTCTAGCACGATGAGATGTTCCACATCCAATGCACTTATCTGTCATATGTTTTGTGTGGAATTTTATAAATGATTTTATACAAACAATTAACTCATAACGTGAAAAGAGATTCATTACATTTTGGCACCCCTGCCTCACCTTGCACTTCTTGATGCCACAGAAACCAAGTCCATCACAATCATTGGAATCTCCAGCGATGAAGCTGAGTCGATGGTTCTCTTACTCTGACACCGGTGGTCTCTCTGTCTTCTCCAGGTTCCTTTCTGGTCCTGCACCCCTCTTCTTTGCTCTGTACCCACATCCCTGAATTTTGCTCCAAAGGGCTTTCTCGGTCTTCCAGTAACCAACTTCTATTGAAACTCCCAAAATCCAAGTTCTTTGCTCACCTCCACTCAGTGGTTACTCCTTTCTCCAGCCTGTGGAACCAACTCCCTCAGACTTTAATCTGACTCTTCCATCTTCAAAATGGCTATTCACCAACACCCCACCCCCCTAATCCATTCTCCTGATCTTTTCTCCCCTCTCCAAGCCTTCCTTTCTTCCCCAAGCCCTCTCCAAAATATTCCCTCCACAAACCGACCTCTTCCTTTCCAGATTAATGTGTTTGCCCCCCTTATTCCTAACCATCCTTTTCTTGTGCCATCTCCAGTTTTCTTTTCCCCCTCTTGCTGTGTTTGATCTTGCAATCAATCAGCTTGTTCACCCCTTTGTCCACCCACCTCCCTCTGATGTCATTCTTCCCTATGCCAATTCTTAATCCAAGTGACCCTCCATTGTACTGTTGTGGAATTTTGTTGTTAACTGACTCGGTGTAAATCCTACTACTCAATTTGTAATAAACAATTAATTCACTGTCCATAATGGAAAGTACTATTGCTCAGAGGACTTTTTTTTTGACATCATGGTCCCACGGAGTCCAAAACACTGAGATGGTGAACATCCACAATGATTTGCACTAAGCTAAGATTACATTTCCTAGCATTTATATGCTTTTGTGGGAGTGAAGGGGGCTGATAAGCATTTGGCAAAATAACTCCAACTGCAATACTTGTCCACTAGGTGAAAGAGAATGACATAATCATGGCAAAAGTTGCAGTGTTATCAACCAGGTCACTTTGTTCCATAGCAAGACATTCCTTTTAGCAATATTCAAGTGAAAAGACTCTTGGGTAAAAGGAAACATAACTGACAGCTAATTCGACTTATAGCATAAAAATTAAATTTATTAAGCACCCGCAACAATTATAATTGAGTGCATTTATATAATTATTTTTCTTCCACACCTTCTTTCGTGCCTTTTGGTTGGCAAACGACGCGATCACTTCGGAGAAATCGACCACATACGATAAATCTGCATTCCTATCTCGGCAGGAAGGATTCTGGATGAAATTATCTCCGAGCTCTGCGGAAAGAGTCCATTCAGCAGGATCAGGATTGAAACTACGAGCCGTAGCACCGGCTGCAGTGGTTTCAATGCTTCTCTCGTTGCTTGATGCGATGGTATTGGAATCATCAGCTTTCAAAATGTGATGCAGTGCGAGATCACTTGATCCCTGGATATTGATATCAGAAGACTGCATGTGCACATTCCGTTTGCTCATCTCTACTCTGGTGAGGTGAAAAAAAATTTTTAAGATGGATCCAGACAGTCTTTTTGTTTCTGTTTCACACCTCTTCTTTTTGTCGCGTTTGCAAGTACCACTGTCGTAGTGCCGGATATTTCCGTCGGCCAAAGTCAAGAATAAAAAATGACAAATAAGAGCAAAACGAAGAACTGCAAGTGTCAGGATGCTCGATAACTCACAGGAAAGTGAGAGGGTGCCAGTATGTTCATACTCAGCGCGAACGTTACCCCACCCATCAGCCAGACGATAGCAGCGACGCCTGTGATTGGCTGAGTTGTGACGTGATCAGATGGTTCCCACGCTCGCTGTCGATGATCACTGTGTCTGGCAGCGTGCCAGCCGCCTTCGCTCACCGTGTGTACAGCCTTCCTGCACATGTCGAGTCACATAATTAAGACTGAAAAAAACGTCGTCGGAAATTTTCGTAGGCCATGGCCTCACGGGCCGAGTGGTTAATCCGGCAATGCTGCCATTTTGAGCATGTCCGCCATTTCATGCTCGTCCGCCATTTCGAGCTCACAGGCCATTTGGAGCTCGTCCGCCATTTGGAGATCGTTCGCCATTTCGAGCTCGTCCGCCATTTCGAGCTCGTCCGCCATTTCGAGCTCGCCCACCATTTCGTGCTCCCCCTCCATTTTGAACTCGCCCACCATTTCGTGCTCGCCCACCATTTTGAGCTCGCCCGCCATTTCGAGCTCGCCCACCATTTCGTGCTCCCCCTCCATTTCGAACTCGCCCACCATTTCGTGCTCGCCCACCATTTCGAGCTCGCCCACTATTTCGTGCTCCCCCGTCATTTCGAACTCGCCCACCATTTTGTGCTCCCCCGCCATTTTGAGCTCGCCCGCCATTTCGAGCTTGTCCGCCATTTCGTACCCGCCCGCCATTTCGTGGCCATCCGCCATTTCGTGCCCTTCTGCCATTTCTTGCCCGTCCGCCATTTTGTGCCCCTCTGCCATTTCGTACTTGTCCGCCATTTCAAGCTCGGCCGCCATTTCGTGCCCCTACGCCATTTCGTGCTCGCCCGCCATTTTGAGCTCGTCCGCCATTTCAAGCTCGGCCGCCATTTCGTGCCCCTACGCCATTTCGTGCCCCTACGCCATTTCGTGCTCGCCCGCCATTTTGAGCTCGTCCGCCATTTTGAGGTCGTCCGCCATTTCGAGCTCGTCCGCCATTTCGTGCTCGCCTGTCATTTCGAGCTCGTCCGCCATTTCAAGCTCGTCCGCCATTTTGTGCTTGTCCTCCATTTCGAGCTCGTCCGCCATTTCGTGCTTGTCAGCCATTTCGAGCTCGTCCGCCATTTCGAGCTCGTCCTCCATTTCGAGCTCGTCCTCCATTTCGAGCTCGTCCGCCATTTCGAGCTCGTCCGCCATTTCGTGCTCGCCTGCCATTTCGAGCTCGTCCGCCTTTCGAGATCGTCCGCCATTTCGTGCTCGTCCGCCATTTCGAGCTCGTCCACCATTTTGTGGTAGTCCGCCATTTCGAGGTCGCCCGTCAGTTCGACCTCGTCCTCCATTTCGAGCTCGTCCGCCATTTCATTTTGTGCCCGTCCGCCATTTCAAGCTCGTCTGCCATAACAGAGACAGGTGATCATCCTGTCTTACTGAAAGGACATTTCAGGCACTCACCCGAAGGGACAGCCTTAGGTTAACCCAAGGAGTCCGTCGTCTGGTTTACGAAACCTGAGCACCACTCGGACACACGTTACCGCAATCTGACCCGGGAAAGTTACCGCGTGGTTTTCCTCCTATCATCATGAATGGGGGTCCCGAAGGGTCCTGAATCAACTTTTTTCTCCAAACTTGATGGAATCAATCGGAACTTGCACAGACACAATGTCGGGGTTCCCTTATTAATCCCTGAAAGTTTCAGCTTCCTTGGTCAAATCCTCCCGGAGGAGTAGGTGGTACATTCCCACGTCCCCACATTCCCACATACCAAGATATATACCCACGTACCCATATATAACTCCGTTATGGAGGGAAGATTATGATAAGTACAAAAACAGAAAATAAAGAACGATGATTCATGTGGAGGGAATAATCATCGACGAACTCGGAATCGATTTTCCACTTTCACAACACAATCTGAAACACAAACAATCCGTTAAAACGAAACGTTCAATCTTTGTATTTATTTTAAATCATGGACACGTGATGTGGCGGGAACCAATCAGACACCGCGATACCCCGCGGTTCGCTTTTTCCCCAAACAGCTTGCGCTCTTCACTCGGTTACCACAGCGTACCGTCCTTCACCCGACACGACGTGCGGTCCACCATGACCCGAGATCTGAGAGAGAACACCCCGGGATCCACGAGCGGTTCCGATGGAGGATACGTGGTCGGTCCGGGAGGTTCTCCGGAAGACCGCGGGTCCATGGTCGGTTCACCCGAGGACAAGGGATCCAGACCCGGTACGTGACGTTCACTCCGTACCGAGAACTTGTGTGTCCCGTGCTGATCCGTGCTGTGTTCAAACACAGGGACTTATTACCTTCGCATTCTGCGAAAGGTTATGTTTTGGTCGGCGTGTATTTATTTATTTATTTATTTATTTGTAATCTTGTGATTCGTATAACTCAAAAAGTATTAAACCGAATTGCATGAAATTTGGTGGGATGATTGGTTATGAGCCACGAAGCATTCGATTAGATTTTGGGATCGTTCGGGTCAAAGGTCAAGGTCAAGGTCACGAAAAGGTCAAAATCGTCTTTTTACGATAACACGGTCAGTTTTTATTCAATTTGCATGCAACTTACGCCAAAATGTTCAGAATTCAACGCCTCATCTTGTGATATGCAATATGACACAATGACGCCCATACTCTTGTTACCGGTTAGGGGTCAAAGGTCAGGGGGGTCACGACCTTGAAAAATATGCGGTTTTTGTCATAACGCGGTCAATTCTTGTCCGCTTTACATGAACCCAGCACCAAAATGTTCAGAATTTAATGCCCAATCTTGTGACACAATGATGTCATAACACATGTCACCGGTTGGGGTAAAATGTCGGGGGGGGGGTCATGCCCTTGAAAAATATGCGGTTTTCCGCATAACTCAGTCAATTCTTATTCGATTTGCATGAAACCAGCATCAAACCAGTTCCCTACACTCATACCAAGAACAAAAAAAGTAGTGGCGGCGAAGGTATGCGCTCTATGAGTGCCCGTTCTAGTTGATTTATTGAATGTCACGATGTCTGGAGCGGAGCCGGAATTGAATTGTGAATGGAAATCCCATCCATGACATGTTACCCTCCCTCTTGTACATGTATGACATCATTTGATACCTCATCACTTCATTCATCATTTGATTCCTCTTTAATCTCGTTTGCAACAAATCAGTTGAAGATTTACTTGTGATGATGTGCCTCTGCACCGGCACACAATGGCCTGTTCATGAGGACTGCAGTGGCATCCTTAACGTCCTCGAGGAATCACTGGATGAGAAGACAAGAGACTTACCTTTGCTTTCAGAGGAAGGTATGCTCACTGATGCAACACCATTTTCCTGTGCATCACCAGGTTGGAAGTTTATAGCTCGTCCTGTAACAACCTTATTTGAGGCCAAATTATGTTATATATTATATTTGAAGATGTGAAGGGTGAACTTAGTTTCCACTAAACCAGTCGGCTTTTTGTTAAGCAGAGTTTGTGAGAGTTTACCAAGAAACTAATTAATTCTGCTCGATGGATGGAAGTCACAAGTTCAAGGTCAAAGTTTGACCCAAAATCATTTTTCACGAAATTTTGACCTGAAGCTGTGACCTCGACCTTTGACCTGGTGTAAGAACTGTTATGAAACCATTGTCATGAGATAGGAATGTTTGTACCGACTCTGTTTATCTGTTTTGGTAAAATATCAGAAAGGTATACCTGGTGTTGTTTAATGGTTGGGGTGGTGAGTTTGGTTTACTTGGGTCCTGAGTTCAAATCCCACTTGGCTGTTGAATTAATACCAGGTGGGGTTGACTCAACTTGTCATCCTTCTGAGGTTGGCAAAGTGATACCAGCTTGCTGGGATGATTGAGCCGTTTGAGTATCCTGTGTCAGAGTGGTCACCTGTCCAGGATTGTGTCCAATAACGCAGGTAACTGCTGCAGCAGCACTGATGCTCTCTCTGTACAGAGTGTGGTCTTCATGGATGGATCATAAAGGACATGTTGAAGAACACTTCCCATCATAAAGGTTCAGTGACATGAACTCTCATGAGCACCTGGCTCATTAAATCATTTATATTTAATCATAACCTCTTTTAATTGAGGTAATTGTGAAAATGTAAAATATAAAGCTTTATTCATGTTTGTTTACTTGTTTACCAGTAAATACTACCTGTTGCTTCGCTGATGGGAATATTCAAGGGAAGAGGGAGAGGAAGGAGCGGACGAGGGAAGGATAGAGGAGAGGAGGGAGGTGAGAAGGGATGGAGGGGAAGAGGGAGAGTGAAGGGAGGGGAAGAGGGAGGGGATGAGGGACAGGAGGGAAGGGAAGGATAGAGGAGAGGTGAGAGGGGAAGAGCGAGAGAGGAGGGAGGGGAAGGATGGAGGAGGAAGAGGGGTACGAGAGAGAGGGATAGGGTGAGGAGAGAGAGGGAGAAGGTAGAGGGTAGGGGAGGGGGGAAAGTGTGGAGGAAGGATCCAGGCAGATGTGACGCTGAGCTGAACACCCATCTGGGAGACAACACACAGATTTATGAATCACCCTGCCTGTGAAACACCGGGATGACAGTTTATAGTTCAGTCGGGATTCAGACCCAGGCGAGACAGCTGAGAGCGAGCATGCGTACCTCTTGGCTATCCTGCCATGATCTGGTAATTCATTGCTGTTGAGGGAGGGGGAGGCGGCACAAGGTGATGGGAAGGAAGCTTGAGGGGGAGGGGCATCGTGAGGGGGGAAGGCAGCTTAAGGGGAGGAGAATGTTTCATTTCACTCATTTCAAGCGGAGGTTCAAACCAAAGCAAAGAACAATGAGCGCAGCGAAGTGGAGGTGATTTTTGCTCACGCCATATGCAAATGTAAGCAGCAAGGATGGTGAATAAAGATGATGTCAGCTGACTTGCAAGAAGACGGAAGATAACCCCGGGAAAATGACAGTGAATGGAGCAGCATGTTTGTAAGTACAACGTGCCGTCGTTTGATGAATTCCGACAGATAAGCGACGGGTACCTCCACTGGTGGCATATATAAAGCTCAATTATTATCTTGCCAAAACGAAGTTTTTGCAAGATATGTTAGTCAGCTTGTATGTTTTTTTTATTTTTATTTATTTTATTTTTTTGTTTGTCTGTAATCACGTGTAAAAAATTCTGCAGAGCACAGTTATCATTGGAAATTTTTGTAACTTCGCATATCAGAGGCCCATAGAGGTCCCTTTCAGCGGACAAAATTTTGAAGGTCAAGGTCAAAGGTCAAGGTCACTTTGTCGCAAATCAGGGGAGTCGACGAAACCCTTATTTTTTGAGTAATTTGATCGGATCGTCTTAAACTTCATGGGAATATCGTTCATGGTCTGGCGTTCAGCTGATTAATTTTTGGTGGTGATTGGCCTTGACCTTCATGTTTTTTATTTTTTATTTATTTATTTATTTTTTTTTTTGTCTGTAATCAAGTATACAACACTCTGCAGAGCACAATTATCATTGGAAATTTTTGTAACTTCGCATATCAGAGGCCTATAGAGGTCCCTTTCAGCGCATAAAATTTTGAAGGTCAAGGTCAAAGGTCACTTTGGCGCAAATCAGGGGAGTCGACGAAACCCTTATTTTTTGAGTAATTTTGATCGGATCGTCTCCAAACTTCACGGGAATGTCGTATATGGTCTGGCGCTCAGCTGATTAATTTTTGGTGGCGATTGGCCTTGACCTTCATGGTTAGCGCCTCAGGTCAAAAATATTTGACCCTAAGGTCAAATTTTCAAGTTTTAGGAACCATATCGTGTCGTACCTCAAATTGAACACCTCGATGAGTGCTTTCTAGATATGTCAAGCTTGAGACATTATGACGTCATTTGGTGACGTCATGAGGAAAACATATTTTTCATTGTTACTCTGTAGAACGATTCTCATCGGAATCTCTCGTAGGCAGATATTCCTCAAGGAGTCGCTCCTGGTGGATAGCAGCTCTGTTCACCTCAGTGTGACCTTAAAGAAGTCACACGTGGTCACCTTTTGGCAAGATACGGGTCACCCTGCGGGTGACATTGGTTTTATTTTTATTTTTTATTTTGTTTTTTTTTGTTGCCGCACGCACACGAAGCAAAAGGTGGAGTTAAACAGTTTGTTCACTTTGTCTGTCCGTCAGTCTGTCGACAAACATCAGTTTATGTTCGGGGAACATTTCCATTTCAGTTGAAAGTTATATTTTGAACATTAATCGGAAAACAAACCTGTAGTTTATCAGTACTTTGGCGATGAATCCGTCCCGATCGCACATGCACGGAGAGGAGGAAGATAATAGTTTAAATCTGCCTACAAAATTGAAACAAAATTGAAAATAATTCCAAACAGGAAACTTAGTTTTTAAGGATGTTATAAAGGACACAAACAACAGTGTTCCGTCTCCACCTCGAGGCCCCGAAGCGAGTGCGCCATTTACCCACCCGGAGGATGTCACGGCAGAAAGAAAATAAAGACACCAATGTGCCCTTTGTGGTGTTTTGGTGGTGAAACCTACAATGCCTTAATCAAGTATTCACACCCCTCGACTTTTTCACATTTTGTTGTGTTCCAGCCTGACTTCAAAATGGATTAAATTTAAATGTTTTGTAACTGATCAACACAAAATACCCCATAATGACAAAGAGAAAATATATTTTTTGAAATTTCTACAAATTAATGAAAACTGAAAAGCTTAAATGTCTTAAGTCAATGTGTATTCAACCCTCTAAGACTCTAAGTCAATACTTTGTCGTGTTGCAGTGTTGCTTTGGCTGAATACTTGGGGTAATTGTCCCGTTGGAACGTAAATCAGTCGAAGGTCTTTTGCACTCTGAAGCAGGTTCTCCTAAAGGGGAGAACATTGGGACCATACTCTGTGCAGAGCGTTGGTGCTGCTTAGGCAATGTCCTTGGCTACAATCCTGGATGGGTCGCCATTCCGACACAGTATACCAGCATGCTGGCACTCACTTTACCGACCTCGGAAGGATGACAGGCGTGTTAACCCCACCTGGTATTAATTCAACAGCTGAGGGGGATTTGAACTCAGGACCCTAGGAGCCAAAGCCTGGCACACCAACCATTAAGCCAACTCCTCAAGGATTTGCTTGTACTTGGCTCCATTAATTGTTCCCTCTATCCTTGCAAGTCTTCCATTCCCTGCCGCTGAAAAGCATCCCCACAGCACGATGCCGCCACCACCATGCTTCACGGTAGGGATGGTTTTCAATGGGTGATGAACTGTGCTCAGTTTGTTCGGACGGCCAACTCCAGGAAGAGTCTGGGTCGTTCATATTCTTTCCATTTCAAAATGGTGGAGCTCACTGTGCTCTTGGGACCTTTTAACACTAGAAATTGATTTCATACCCTTCCCCAGATCTATGCCTCCTCACAATTTTACCTCGGAGTTATACGGACAGTTCCTTGGACTTCATGGAAGAGTTTCTGCTCTGACCTCCACTGTCAACTGTGGGAACTCATCTGGAAAGGTGTGTTTCTTTTTCGAAATCATGTCCAATCATTTGAATTTGCCACAGGTGGACTCCAATCAAGTTTGTTTTTTTGTACACATTGTCGAGGCTCGTATGAGAGCTAACACACAATGCACAACAAGGGGGCAGGAGAGGGAAAGACAAAACAATGGGGAACAGAGACATTCAGAGATCTGTGGTCAGGTGAGGGATGGGGCGGGGAACACGGGGGAAACAAGATGGACACACCACAGGGACTTTCAGGAAGGAAAGCAGGGAATTTGAATGAGGTAGGTTTGGGGTGGATAAATGGGGGTCGAAAAGATCATGGTTTTGGATGGGGGAAGATAAGAGGTGGTGGTGAACAGCTGTTTTGAATAGCTGGAGGGAAGAGTGGAATTGAAGAGAGTGTGGGAGTTTGTTCCAAAGGTGGGGAAAAAAGAGGAGTGAAAGAGTGAAGGTGAGCAGTGATTCTTGGTTTTGGCAGTTTTTCCAGAAGGGGGTTGTTGGCGGACCTTGAGCGCCTTGCGGAAATATGTGGGGGGGGGAAGTGATTCACACACAAGACACATCGTAGATCAAGCGGGGCGGCGAGACCGGAGAGGAGATGGAGGAAGATAGAAAGACCACTGACCTGCCTGCGGTGAGAGAGTGAGAGGCCCAAATACTCAGCCTCACCACGGGAGATGCAAATCATCCTAAATGCCTTGGTTTCCACAGCGTGAAGCCGAGAAGGTGAGAGGTGGGGGCACCAGCCCAGAGAGGAGAGCAGTACTCCATCAGGCTGCGGACGAGAGCTACGCATTTGGTCGGGAGCTCAGGTGGGCCGAGCAAGGACTTTGCACGACGGAGGATCCCCACGCGGCGACTGGCTTTGGAGGCCAGTTTGGAAATGTGGCATTCCCTGGACAGATTATGACAGATAGTGAGATGCAGAAGCTTGAGTGAAAGGACTTGTTAAAGATGATTATTGAGAAAGTAGATGGGGAGGGGGGGGTCCAGAAGGTCCTTTCGGAGAGGCAGAGTGAGAGTGTGACATTTGTCAAGATAGAAAGACATGTTCCACGTGTTGGAGCAGTTTGTGATTTTTATCCAGATCTGCAGAGAGTGAAGAAGCTGCTGCTTGCCAGTCTGAGGGATGACAGATGGTACGGCAGAAGGTGGAGTCATCAGCAAAGAGATAAAGAGGATTTTCCAGAGAATCGGAAAGATCATTGATGAAAACCAGCAAAAGAACAGGGCCCAGAACGCTGCCTTGAGGAACTCCAGCCTGGACAGGAAGAGGGGATGAGAGAACTCCATTTCGGGCCACATGTTGAATGCATCAAGAGATGAAGTAGAGCGAGATGTCTGGCTGTTATTAGAGAACCACAGAACATTGACATGCATCCAGTGTACTGATGCATGAGTACCAGTGTACTGGGCCGGTGTATACCCCGGTTAAAATAGGTGTACCATATCCCTGTGTCGTAAGAGGCGACCAGGGTTGCGTCAGGAAGGGCATCCGGCGTAAAACCTGTGCCAAATCACTATGCGGATCACACGGATGATCCGCTGTGGCGACCCCTAACGGGAGCAGCCGAAAGAAGAAGAAGAGAACATTGACATGCATGTGCTCAGATGAAGCGATTGGAGGGTGGAAGAGCAACAGATATTTTGTGAGGAATTGGCAATTGGAATTGGTGAGGAATGAGAGAACCCCTCATAACGGCAATTGTAAACCAGTTCAAGTGTCACCAATCACCTTCAAAATCACACACCAGGTTAACTGACCTCCACCTGTTTAAATTGTAGTGATTCTGATGATTTCACAATAAAATCAACCGTTCCTGTGGGTTTCCACTGCTGGGTAGTCTCTCACTGTCGAGTGCAGCCTGTGGCTGCTGGTTGCATCATTGGTTGGGACGTGGCTGTGCCGCTGAAGCAGTGTCCCCCTCACCAGTACACTGGTACTCATTTTGCCGACCTCGGAAGGATGACAGGCTGAGTCAACCTCCTGGTGTATATTAATTCAGCGGCCAACGGGGCTTGAACTCAGGACCCTAGGATCCCAAGCCGCCACCCGAACCACCAAGCCAACACCAGGCTTCGCTGGGTTGTGAATTTCACAGCAAATGCTCAACCATGAGAACCGAGGAGCTTTCAAAAGACCTCCGGGATAAAGTTATGGAAAGGCACAGATCAGGGGATGGGTATAAAAATATTTCAAAGGCCTTGAATATTCCTGAGAGCGCAGTCAAGACAGTCATTATTAAGAAATGGAAAGCGCATGACCCTGCCGAGATCAGGCCGTCCTTCCAAAATGGATGACCAAGCAAGGAGACTGATCAGAAGCCACCAAGAGGCCAACGATAACTTTGAAAGAGCTTCAGGCCTTCATGGCAAGGAATGATCACTGGTGTCCATGTGACAACAATATCCCAAGCGCTCCACAAGTCTGGGCTCTCCGGTATGGTGGCAAGAAGGAAACCATAACATTTTGTTTTTTACATTTTGAATTCTCTTTTTTAGTTTTCGGTTTCTCTTTCGTTTCCTGAACTGTTGTATTTGTCCAATGTGTTATGTGTGTCTGTGTGTCTATGTGTGTCTGTCTGTCAATGTGTCAACATCTTCATATTTTCACTTAAAAAATTGATATCACTGTTTCCGCTTGTCCGATCGATCCAAAATTTTAAACATAGGAGGAGTTCCCTATGGAGAATGTTTTTATTGTTAACATTGTCGTCATATGTCACATGGTATGGCAGCCATATTGAATTACAGGGAACATTTGGATATCATTTTCTCTGAAACCACTCAACGAAAACAATGAAAACGTGCCATGTGTCATCCACTTCCCATGTGGTATGTAGGGTGATAACGATGACGTCATTAGTGAAGTGGTATTCCAGCCATAATTCGTTGAATTGAAATCCTTTTCTGAAAAATCTGAAACTTCATTTATCTAATCTATGACCAGACGTGAGTGAATAATGAAATTATTGACGTTCATATCCCATTCCAAGAAACAATGTGATATCATGGGGTGCATGGATGGTTCAGAATGAACGTGCAAGGTAAGACGATGTGCTCTCCGAGTGCTGTTCAAGTTCAAAAAGCGATTTATTGATGACAATTGAAGTCACCACATTTGAGGAAGAAAGAGTTCGGATGAGAGGATAGAAGTTGGTACATGTTTTCGGATAGTGAGGTGCAGATGGAGTCATCGCTGTTTGGTGGATGGTACAGTACACATATAAACATGAGGTGGGAGTGGAGGAAAGCTGTAGCCAGAGGTATTCCTGGGGGTGTGGGGGAGTGAGGGCAGTGCATGGAGAGTGAGGAACAGAGTCTTTGATGAAGAGAGCAACACCTCCACCAGGATGAGGCTCAGGCCTTTGCCTGTTGGATAGTTTGGGTTTTGCAGGGATAATATGGCGAGAGAAGTCATGGTTTTTTGAGGGGGGGATGATCTGAGATGGTGGTGAACAACTTTCTCGAAGACCTGGAGGGAAGAGTGATATTGAAGAGGATGTGAAAGTTGATTCCACAGGCGGGAACAAATGAGTGGAAATGAGCAGACATCCTGGATTTATGTAGTGTCATCAGAAGGCGGTTGATGGTGGACCATGTGTGCCCAACAGAAACCTGGGGGGGGCAAAGCCGGAAGGAGCAGAGGGTGAAATACCAGAAAGGAGGCAGTCGAAGACAGAGACACAACCGACCTGTCTGTGATGGTGAAGTGACAGACCCATCGACTCAACTTCATCGCGGGAGATTCCAATGATCTTGAAGGCCTTGGTTTCCACGGCATCAAGCTTTGCAAGGCATGAGGCAGAGACGCCAGCCAGTAGGAGAGAGCAGTATTCCATCGAGCTGAAGATGAAGGCCTTGTGTGTGAATCAGTGTTCAGGTGTGCCAAGGAAGGACTTTGCTTGATGAAGTCGGCGGCTGGCTTTTGAGGCCGACTTTGAAGTGTGGTTTGTCCAAGAAAGATCATGGCTGACAATGAGACCCTGGAATTGGAATGACTGAACTTCCTCAAGAGGATTGTTAAGAAGGTAGAGAAGAGAGTTTGCCAGATGGTCCTTTTGGAGAGGGATAGTAAGAGTGTGAGATTTGTCAGGATTGAAAGACATATTCCAAGTGTTTGACCATCTTGTGATTTTTTTTTTCGAGGTCTGAAGAGATGGAGGAGGTTACAGCCTTCCTGTCTGAAGGATGAGGGATGTCACGGTGGAGGGTGGAGTGATCAACAAATAGATAAAGAGGATACTGAATTCCAGAAAGTCAGAGAGATCATTGTTGAAGATCAGGAATCAGACAGGGCCCAGAACACTGCCTTGGGGTTCTCCAGCCTGACAGGGAAAGGAGGTGAAAGGATTCCTTGGAGAGACACATGTTGACTTCGAGAGTCGAGGAAGTCAGTAATCCATGTATGCTTTATCATGAAACGAACTCCTCCATATTAACATCATTGAGGAGTCTCTCTCTCTCTCTCTCTCACTCACTCTTGCTCTCACGCTCTGTCTGTCTATCTGTCTGTCTCTCTCACTCTCACTGTCTCTATCTGTCTCTGTCTCTCTCTCTGTCTCCCTGTCTCTCTCTCTCTCTCTCTCTCTCTCTCTCTCTCTCTCTCTCTCTCTCTCTCTCTCTCTCTCTCTCTCTCTCTCTCTCTCTCTCTCTCTCTCTCTCTCTCTCTCTCTCTCTCTCTCTCTCTCTCTCTCTCTCTCTCTCTCTCTCTCTCTCTCTCTCTCTCTCTCTCTCTCTCTCTCTCTCTCTCTCTCTCTCTCTCTCTCTCTCTCTCTCTCTCTCTCTCTCTCTCTCTCTCTCTCTCTCTCTCTCTCTCTCTCTCTCTCTCTCTCTCTCTCTCTCTCTCTCTCTCTCTCTCTCTCTCTCTCTCTCTCTCTCTCTCTCTCTCTCTCTCTCTCTCTCTCTCTCTCTCTCTCTCTCTCTCCCTCTCTATATCTGTCCACCCCACCTCTCCCTCTTTCTCCATTCCATCCCTGTCTGTACCACATTAGAAAGTTCATACTGATTTGCACTCATTATATTAACATTGACTGGAGTTATTTTCCTGGCAGTACTTCCCAAAATTCATGCTGTGAGGCCCCTGGTGAATGTGACGGCCGGTCTTGGTGAGACCACAAGTCTTTCTTTTTGATGGTTTTCCTTGTCCGCTTGTCATGTGGTACCGGTAAGTTGCTTTGTGGGTACAGTGGTGGTTTATTTGTGGGTACACTGGATGGGCATCTTAGAGGTTGTGGGTTGAAGTCCAGCTGAAGGCAGCAGTTTGAACGATTTGCATTTTAAGCTTCAGGAAGTCAGGGTTTTTTGTGTTCGTGGTCGAGGCTCATGGAAAAGCTTAAGAAGGATGGAATGGAACAAAATGGAAAGGGGGTAACACCAACAGCAGAGTAGAAGTGAGAGTGAGATCAAGGGGGGAAGGAGAAGGGCACATGGGGGTGAACAATCTGAATGAAACACAGGAAGAAGAGGAAGGTGAAGGTGTGGCTGAAACAGAAGAGGAACAAACCAACCGACAACTACCAAACAAAAAGAGGTAAAGGAGAGGGTGGGAAATCACATTAACCTGGAAAAGGGGAGTGCTTGGGAATGGGGTAATTCGGGGTATAATATATCATGAGCATGCATGGGAGATTACCTGACGTAGTGCTGAATAGATGTCTTGAAGTCCTGGAGGGAAGAACAGGACTGAACAGACAGGGGAGGTTGGTTCCACAGGTGAGAGAAAAGAGGAACAAATGAGTGGAGGTGAGCAGTGAGCCTGGATTTGGAAGGTTTAGTAAGAAGAGGGTTACTGGCAGACTGCGTGTGCCCTACAGAAACCTTGGAGTGGCAGTACTAAATGAGGGCAGAGGGTGCAAGACCAAAAGGAGGCTTTTGAATGCAGAGGCCATCTGACGTGAAAGTAGCAGGCCTAGACACTCAGCGTTTTCACGGTGGATCCCAAATTATTTTTAAGGCCTTGCTTTCCACAGCATGACGAAGCCAGGCCAAAGCAGACAGTAGTACGACATCAAGCTGCGAATGAAGGCCTTGTAGGTTGTCATATTTCAGATTGTAAGTTCAGATTGACCAAGGAAAGACCTTGCATGATGGAGGATGCCCAGTTGGTGGATGGCTTTGGAGGCCATATTGGAAATATGGTCTGCTCAACAAAGATCATAGCTGATGGTGATTCCCATAAGAGAGTGATTTAACCTCTTCAAGTGGTTTGCTTCGGAAGTTGAGGGTAGGGTTTGCAAGACGGTCCTTTCAGAGAGACAGTTTGAGTGTGCGAGATTTGTCGGGGTTGGGAGACATATTGCAGGTGTTGGACCAGCTTATGATTCTATGAAGGTCTGCAGAAAGGGGGAGAGGCTGCTGCCTGCCTGTCTGAATGATGATAAATGATGCGGCAGAAGGTAGAATCAACAGCAAAGAGATCGGCAAGATTTTCCAGGAAATCAGAAAGATCATTAATGAATGAGGAACGTGACAAGGCCAAAGACACTCCCTTCAGCCATGACAGGGAAAGGAAATAAGACGATCCCTTTAAGAGCTACATGCTGAATATGGGAACAGAGGAAGTCAGTGATCCACGAGAGGAGTGGCCTTGGATGCCCTCAGCAGAGAGTTTAGAGATCAAGCCGGGATGCCAGGCTGTATCAAATGTTCGAGATATGTCCAGAGAGATGGCCCTGATCTCATATTTGAGATTGAGGGCCTCTATTCTTTGTTGGGAGAGTATAATCAGCATATCCAAGGTGGAGTGACCTGGTATGAAACCGATTTGATGATATGAGATCAGACCTTTGGAGAAAAGGAAGGATCTGATGTCAACTGCAATGAAAAGTTCCATGACCTTGCTAATATTGGAAGCAAGCAAATAGGCCTGCAGTTACAGTGTCTAGAGAACGTCGACACTCCCCTTTAAAATTTCACCTTTTGTTGCCTTATAGGTCAGGTCAGGTATGGTATCATGCACCAGAGCAGCGCGTCGCTGCGGCCACTTTCCGCCGGTACTCCAGGGGCCTCTGTCTGGCCTTCCTCCAGGCAGATGCGAGGCCCATCCCCATCTCCTTGAGATGCTGGTCAACCTGCTGCAACCACGAGGCACGTGGTCAGCCCATTGGCACCCTCCACTGTGGAGACTCCCTCGCTAAGAGAATCTGGTGAGCAGGATCAGCGTCAGGACAACTAGCCACATGTCCATACAGCCGCAATTGACGCTCACGCACCATGCAGGTAAAAAATCTCATCTGAGTCGCTCTCTCAGCAACCGCTCGTTGGACACAAAATCTGACCAGCGATAGCCAAGGATTCTCCGAAGAGACCTGGTACCAAAGGAATTAAGTCTCCATCTCAGATCCTTCGTCAGAGTCCAAGTCTCACATCCATAGAGCAAGACTGAAAGCACCAAGGACCTGAATACTCGGACTTTCGTCCTCCCGCACAGATACCGGCAGCGCCACACCCCATTATCCAGTGAATCCATGACTCCCCAGGCCCGAACCAGACGTCGATTGACTTCTGACTCACAACCAGCAGAGACATGAATATCGCTTCCAAGGTAAGCGAATCTCTCCACGACCTCAACATCCTCACCACAAACAGGCACAGACAGGAGAGCAGCATCCAAGATGTCATTGAAAGCCTGGATCTTAGTTTTGACCCAAGAAATCCGTAATCCCAGCGGCTCCGACTCCTCATTCAGCACCTTGAGGGCCCCCAAAAGGATATCTCAGGTCTCCGCAAAGATGACTGCATCATCTGCGAAATCAAGGTCCGAGATCTTGACATTCCCAAACGATGCACCGCAGCTTGATCTTTCCGAGATCCTCCCTAGAATCCAGTCCACACAAGTGTTGAAAAGTGTGGGGGCCAGTCCACACCCCTGACGAACTCCTGTCACAACTGGAAATAAGTCAGAGATGGTATCACCACATTTCACAGCACTCTCAGTATTAGAGTAGAGTTCAGACATCAGATTGATCAGTTTTGGTGGCACCCCACGAAGACCAAGAATCCTCCAGAGGGCATCCCGATTCACTGAATCAAACACTTTACAGAGATCAACATAGGCTGCAAGCAGCTCCTGACAAAACTCTCGTTTGCGTTCGGTGAGGACCCGAAGAGCAAGGATACGGTCAATCGTTGACCTCTTTGGTGTAAAGCCTGACTGCTCTGGACGCTGGTGCTCAAGCAGATGGTGGCGAACCCAATCAATAATTATCCGAGCAAAGACCTTGCCTGACACTTAGAGCAGCGTCACCCCCAGTAGTTGTTGCAGTCTTCGCGATCACCCTTCCCTTTCCGGAGAGGGACAACAAGGCCCCTCTTCCAGTCAGTTGTGATGATGCCTGTGTTTCAGGCAGAGCACAGAACTGCATGCAACGACACGAGTGCAGCATTTCCTCCAGCCTTGAGAGGTTCAGCATGGATACCACAGATCCCTGGAGCTTTCGCCCATTTCAACCGGTTCACCACAGCCTGTGTTTCCACAAGTGAAAGTGGACCACAGTTGATTGGAGGGGTCAGCAACAGGGATTGTAACACCCCTGACATAAAACTCGACAGCTGGTGGATCAGCCTGGTACAACCGCTCAAAGTAACTGGCCCAGCGGGGCTTCACTTCGGACTCCTCTGTCAAGAGCCTACCACCCTCTGCTCTAACTCCAGTACACCGAGGGATGGGCCTGGAGGAACGCAATGCACGAATTCCCCTGTAAGCAGGACGAGAATCACTTGACCACTGGTGATACTCAACCCCCTCACAGATTCCTCGCACATAGGCCGCCTTGTCAACCCTGAGCACAAGTACAGTTTTATGCCTCAGCTCCCTTAACAGCTCAGCTCTGCCATTCAGCCTGGCCCTGCGACTCTGGTCAATGGTATCCAGTGTCCCTTGAGAGACAAAATTCTTCTTTGCCCTCTGGTGAGTTCCAACACATCCACCAGCAACATCAAGGACGGTGGTCTTGAAGGAACTCCACAACTCTTCAGGACCTCCCAAAGCACCCAGGCACCCCAAATGTCCACTCAGCCTGTTCGCAAACTCATCAGCTACTCTCTCATCCCTGAGCTTGCCAACATCCAGCCGAGGCTGGGATGGTACCATTCTCCAGGATTTAAGGTGCAATTAAGAGTTGCTACTACAAGCTGGTGGTCAGTGTTGAGGAACTGAGCACTCCGGGAGACCCTGCAGTTTTGGATCATCTTCCAGCGACAATCAACGAATACATGGTCAATCTCATTTGCCACACCGCCAGCGTTGGAATACCAAGTCCAGCAATGAGACTGTGGTCGCTGAAACCATGATCCGGCCACCCAAAGTCAATGACTTCTTGCAAAGTTAAGAAACTTAGTGCTATTCAGGTTCATAGTTCCAGACCCATGGGGACCAACACATGTCTCATTACCATCCCTATCATTTCCAGTCGATGCATTGAAATCCCCCAAGACTAGAAGTGTATCTCGTCTGGGGCACTGATCAACCACAGACTCGAGTGTGGCGTAGAATGTGTCCTTCACGGTGAGGTCACTCGCCTCAGTCGGAGCATAGACAGAGACCAGGGAAATGACACCGAAGGAGTGACGAATCCTTAATCTCATAATACGCTCGTTGACCGGTGTTACCTCAAGTATCATTGGGGTCAGCTTATTGGACACAGCTACAGCAACTCCTTGAGTATGGTAACCATCAGAGCGACCAGACCAATCGTAGGTGTTACCACCCACCATGATCTCGCCGCAATCCGGTCTCCGAACCTCAGAGAGAGCTGCAATACCGATGTCCAAACGCTTGAGCTCAGATGATAACAGAGACAGGTGATCATCCTCTCTTAGGGACACGACATTCCAGGCACCCACCCGAAGGGACCGCCTCAGGTTAACCCAAGGAGACCGTCGGCTGGTTGACGACACTTCAGCACCATTCCGACACACGCTCCCGAAATGTGACCCGGAAATGTTACCCCGTGGTTTCCCTCTTTTCATCAAAGATTGGGGGTCCCGAAGGCTTTGCCCCAATCCCGTCATCCGGTGGGATGCCCTGCGGAGGGAAGTTCTGCCCTCCCACAGAGTGGGTTTAAAAATTTTTTTCTGCTTCGAGAATGTTTTGCGGAATGAAGGGTTTTACTGTGGTCGGAGTGCAAATCCTGCTGTGCTGCTGATGGGAGTGCGTGGCTGTGCTGCTGATGGGGCTGTGGTTGTGTCTGATGCAAAGCACTGTGGAGGTTTGGGCAGGAATTTGTTACTTGTGCAGGGTGCCGGCGATAACTCGCCGACCCTTCGTGAAAGACACAGTGGGATATTTAACGTCCACCAACTAATGCTGGCAGACGGGGCATCAAGCATCATGTCCATCCGACGGATGACACACACACACCCATTGATGCCTTACCCTACTTGTGAGACACCAGGATAGTAGTTTGTAGCTGGGCCGAGATTCAAACCCAATCTTGACGGCTCACACGTGAGTGTGCATCGCCCTGGATCATCCTGCAAGCCATATCCGAGGTGGCACCTTTTTGAGAGAGAGACAGTAAGGTACTTGTGCTGGCATCGTGGCCGAAGTGTGTGAAAGTTCATTTACCTGCATCGTTCAGTTACCTGTGTCGAAAGGTTCTTGAGGTTGCAATTTGATATCCTGATGTTTAATGATGTGAAAATGTTTATTTTTTTTCATCCACAGATCAAAGAAACATTTGCATGAGCGCAATCTTCACACTGCTGGTTGGAGTACTCAACATCATTGTTGGGATCTCATCCGTGATTGCAGTGTTATTGATCATCGCGGGAACCTTCTTCTTCCTTCACAAAAACAAACTTCTCTCGTGGGTTTCCTTGGCTGTCTCGATGTTTGCTCCTGATACGCAGAAGGTGATGTCTCAATATTTTCTGTGAAATCAAGCAAAGGTTGGTGACATTAAGGTCACGTGATCATGTCGCTGGCTCTGCAGCCAATGCAGTCTTAACCCTGCGGTGAGGTGAGACATGAGGTTCAGCATTTCCTCTTTTTGTTTCCTCTCTCTGACACCCCAGTTGCACCTCCAGAAAGCTTGGTGTCCACACCAAGCCAAGGGTACTTTCCCTGCCCTTGTTGATCCTGAAAAAGTGTATGAAGTTCTCCTTGCTCTCCGCTGCAGCGCTCTCTGTCTCTGTCTCTCTCTCTCTCTCTCTCTCTCTCTCTCTCTCTCTCTCTCTCTCTCTCTCTCTCTCTCTCTCTCTCTCTCTCTCTCTCTCTCTCTCTCTCTCTCTCTCTCTCTCTCTCTCTCTCTCTCTCTCTCTCTCTCTCTCTCTCTCTCTCTCTCCCTCTCTATATCTGTCCACCCCACCTCTCCCTCTTTCTCCATTCCATCCCTGTCTGTACCACATTAGAAAGTTCATACTGATTTGCACTCATTATATTAACATTGACTGGAGTTATTTTCCTGGCAGTACTTCCCAAAATTCATGCTGTGAGGCCCCTGGTGAATGTGACGGCCGGTCTTGGTGAGACCACAAGTCTTTCTTTTTTGATGGTTTTCCTTGTCCGCTTGTCATGTGGTACCGGTAAGTTGCTTTGTGGGTACAGTGGTGGTTTATTTGTGGGTACACTGGATGGGCATCTTAGAGGTTGTGGGTTGAAGTCCAGCTGAAGGCAGCAGTTTGAACGATTTGCATTTTAAGCTTCAGGAAGTCAGGGTTTTTTGTGTTCGTGGTCGAGGCTCATGGAAAAGCTTAAGAAGGATGGAATGGAACAAAATGGAAAGGGGGTAACACCAACAGCAGAGTAGAAGTGAGAGTGAGATCAAGGGGGGAAGGAGAAGGGCACATGGGGGTGAACAATCTGAATGAAACACAGGAAGAAGAGGAAGGTGAAGGTGTGGCTGAAACAGAAGAGGAACAAACCAACCGACAACTACCAAACAAAAAGAGGTAAAGGAGAGGGTGGGAAATCACATTAACCTGGAAAAGGGGAGTGCTTGGGAATGGGGTAATTCAGGGGTATAATATATCATGAGCATGCATGGGAGATTACCTGACGTAGTGCTGAATAGATGTCTTGAAGTCCTGGAGGGAAGAACGGGACTGAACAGACAGGGGAGGTTGGTTCCACAGGTGAGAGAAAAGAGGAACAAATGAGTGGAGGTGAGCAGTGAGCCTGGATTTGGAAGGTTTAGTAAGAAGAGGGTTACTGGCAGACTGCGTGTGCCCTACAGAAACCTTGGAGTGGCAGTACTAAATGAGGGCAGAGGGTGCAAGACCAAAAAGGAGGCTTTTGAATGCAGAGGCCATCTGACGTGAAAGTAGCAGGCCTAGACACTCAGCGTTTTCACGGTGGATCCCAAATTATTTTTAAGGCCTTGCTTTCCACAGCATGACGAAGCCAGGCCAAAGCAGACAGTAGTACGACATCAAGCTGCGAATGAAGGCCTTGTAGGTTGTCATATTTCAGATTGTAAGTTCAGATTGACCAAGGAAAGACCTTGCATGATGGAGGATGCCCAGTTGGTGGATGGCTTTGGAGGCCATATTGGAAATATGGTCTGCTCAACAAAGATCATAGCTGATGGTGATTCCCATAAAGAGAGTGATTTAACCTCTTCAAGTGGTTTGCTTCGGAAGTTGAGGGTAGGGTTTGCAAGACGGTCCTTTCAGAGAGACAGTTTGAGTGTGCGAGATTTGTCGGGGTTGGGAGACATATTGCAGGTGTTGGACCAGCTTATGATTCTATGAAGGTCTGCAGAAAGGGGGAGAGGCTGCTGCCTGCCTGTCTGAATGATGATAAATGATGCGGCAGAAGGTAGAATCAACAGCAAAGAGATCGGCAAGATTTTCCAGGAAATCAGAAAGATCATTAATGAATGAGGAACGTGACAAGGCCAAAGACACTCCCTTCAGCCATGACAGGGAAAGGAAATAAGACGATCCCTTTAAGAGCTACATGCTGAATATGGGAACAGAGGAAGTCAGTGATCCACGAGAGGAGTGGCCTTGGATGCCCTCAGCAGAGAGTTTAGAGATCAAGCCGGGATGCCAGGCTGTATCAAATGTTCGAGATATGTCCAGAGAGATGGCCCTGATCTCATATTTGAGATTGAGGGCCTCTATTCTTTGTTGGGAGAGTAGAATCAGCATATCCAAGGTGGAGTGACCTGGTATGAAACCGATTTGATGATATGAGATCAGACCTTTGGAGAAAAGGAAGGATCTGATGTCAACTGCAATGAAAGTTCCATGACCTTGCTAATATTGGAAGCAAGCAAATAGGTCTGCAGTTACAGTGTCGAGAGAAAGTCGACACCCCCCTTTAAAATTTCACCTTTTGTTGCCTTATAGGTCAGGTCAGGTATGGTATCATGCACCAGAGCAGCGCGTCGCTGCGGCCACTTTCCGCCGGTACTCCAGGGGCCTCCGTCTGGCCTTCCTCCAGGCAGATGCGAGGCCCATCCCCATCTCCTTGAGATGCTGGTCAACCTGCTGCAACCACGAGGCACGTGGTCAGCCCATTGGCACCCTCCACTGTGGAGACTCCCTCGCTAAGAGAATCTGGTGAGCAGGATCAGCGTCAGGACAACTAGCCACATGTCCATACAGCCGCAATTGACGCTCACGCACCATGCAGGTAAAAAATCTCATCTGAGTCGCTCTCTCAGCAACCGCTCGTTGGACACAAAATCTGACCAGCGATAGCCAAGGATTCTCCGAAGAGACCTGGTACCAAAGGAATTAAGTCTCCATCTCAGATCCTTCGTCAGAGTCCAAGTCTCACATCCATAGAGCAAGACTGAAAGCACCAAGGACCTGAATACTCGGACTTTCGTCCTCCCGCACAGATACCGGCAGCGCCACACCCCATTATCCAGTGAATCCATGACTCCCCAGGCCCAGAACCAGACGTCGATTGACTTCTGACTCACAACCAGCAGAGACATGAATATCGCTTCCAAGGTAAGCGAATCTCTCCACGACCTCAACATCCTCACCACAAACAGGCACAGACAGGAGAGCAGCATCCAAGATGTCATTGAAAGCCTGGATCTTAGTTTTGACCCAAGAAATCCGTAATCCCAGCGGCTCCGACTCCTCATTCAGCACCTTGAGGGGCCCCCAAAAGGATATCTCAGGTCTCCGCAAAGATGACTGCATCATCTGCGAAATCAAGGTCCGAGATCTTGACATTCCCAAACGATGCACCGCAGCTTGATCTTTCCGAGATCCTCCCTAGAATCCAGTCCACACAAGTGTTGAAAAGTGTGGGGGCCAGTCCACACCCCTGACAAACTCCTGTCACAACTGGAAATAAGTCAGAGATGGTATCACCACATTTCACAGCACTCTCAGTATTAGAGTAGAGTTCAGACATCAGATTGATCAGTTTTGGTGGCACCCCACGAAGACCAAGAATCCTCCAGAGGGCATCCCGATTCACTGAATCAAACACTTTACAGAGATCAACATAGGCTGCAAGCAGCTCTGACAAAACTCGTTTGCGTTCGGTGAGGACCCGAAGAGCAAGGATACGGTCAATCGTTGACCTCTTTGGTGTAAAGCCTGACTGCTCTGGACGCTGGTGCTCAAGCAGATGGTGGCGAACCCAATCAATAATTATCCGAGCAAAGACCTTGCCTGACACTTAGAGCAGCGTCACCCCCAGTAGTTGTTGCAGTCTTCGCGATCACCCTTCCCTTTCCGGAGAGGGACAACAAGGCCCCTCTTCCAGTCAGTTGTGATGATGCCTGTGTTTCAGGCAGAGCACAGAACTGCATGCAACGACACGAGTGCAGCATTTCCTCCAGCCTTGAGAGGTTCAGCATGGATACCACAGATCCCTGGAGCTTTCGCCCATTTCAACCGGTTCACCACAGCCTGTGTTTCCACAAGTGAAAGTGGACCACAGTTGATTGGAGGGGTCAGCAACAGGGATTGTAACACCCCTGACATAAAACTCGACAGCTGGTGGATCAGCCTGGTACAACCGCTCAAAGTAACTGGCCCAGCGGGCTTCACTTCGGACTCCTCTGTCAAGAGCCTACCACCCTCTCTGCTCTAACTCCAGTACACCGAGGGATGGGCCTGGAGGAACGCAATGCACGAATTCCCCTGTAAGCAGGAAGAGAATCACTTGACCACTGGTGATACTCAACCCCTCACAGATTCCTCGCACATAGGCCGCCTTGTCAACCCTGAGCACAAGTACAGTTTTATGCCTCAGCTCCCTTAACAGCTCAGCTCTGCCATTCAGCCTGGCCCTGCGACTCTGGTCAATGGTATCCAGTGTCCCTTGAGAGACAAAATTCTTCTTTGCCCTCTGGTGAGTTCCAACACATCCACCAGCAACATCAAGGACGGTGGTCTTGAAGGAACTCCACAACTCTTCAGGACCTCCCAAAGCACCCAGGCACCCCAAATGTCCACTCAGCCTGTTCGCAAACTCATCAGCTACTCTCTCATCCCTGAGCTTGCCAACATCCAGCCGAGGCTGGGATGGTACCATTCTCCAGGATTTAAGGTGCAATTAAGAGTTGCTACTACAAGCTGGTGGTCAGTGTTGAGGAACTGAGCACTCCGGGAGACCCTGCAGTTTTGGATCATCTTCCAGCGACAATCAACGAATACATGGTCAATCTCATTTGCCACACCGCCAGCGTTGGAATACCAAGTCCAGCAATGAGACTGTGGTCGCTGAAACCATGATCCGGCCACCCAAAGTCAATGACTTCTTGCAAAGTTAAGAAACTTAGTGCTATTCAGGTTCATAGTTCCAGACCCATGGGGACCAACACATGTCTCATTACCATCCCTATCATTTCCAGTCGATGCATTGAAATCCCCCAAGACTAGAAGTGTATCTCGTCTGGGGCACTGATCAACCACAGACTCGAGTGTGGCGTAGAATGTGTCCTTCACGGTGAGGTCACTCGCCTCAGTCGGAGCATAGACAGAGACCAGGGAAATGACACCAAAGGAGTGACGAATCCTTAATCTCATAATACGCTCGTTGACCGGTGTTACCTCAAGTATCATTGGGGTCAGCTTATTGGACACAGCTACAGCAACTCCTTGAGTATGGTAACCATCAGAGCGACCAGACCAATCGTAGGTGTTACCACCCACCATGATCTCGCCGCAATCCGGTCTCCGAACCTCAGAGAGAGCTGCAATACCGATGTCCAAACGCTTGAGCTCAGATGATAACAGAGACAGGTGATCATCCTCTCTTAGGGACACGACATTCCAGGCACCCACCCGAAGGGACCGCCTCAGGTTAACCCAAGGAGACCGTCGGCTGGTTGACGACACTTCAGCACCATTCCGACACACGCTCCCGAAATGTGACCCGGAAATGTTACCCCGTGGTTTCCCTCTTTTCATCAAAGATTGGGGGTCCCGAAGGCTTTGCCCCAATCCCGTCATCCGGTGGGATGCCCTGCGGAGGGAAGTTCTGCCCTCCCACAGAGTGGGTTTAAAAAATTTTTTTCTGCTTCGAGAATGTTTTTCGGAATGAAGGGTTTTACTGTGGTCGGAGTGCAAATCCTGCTGTGCTGCTGATGGGAGTGCGTGGCTGTGCTGCTGATGGGGCTGTGGTTGTGTCTGATGCAAAGCACTGTGGAGGTTTGGGCAGGAATTTGTAACTTGTGCAGGGTGCCGGCGATAACTCGCCGACCCTTCGTGAAAGACACAGTGGGATATTTAACGTCCACCAACTAATGCTGGCAGACGGGGCATCAAGCATCATGTCCATCCGACGGATGACACACACACACCCATTGATGCCTTACCCTACTTGTGAGACACCAGGATAGTAGTTTGTAGCTGGGCCGAGATTCAAACCCAATCTTGACGGCTCACACGTGAGTGTGCATCGCCCTGGATCATCCTGCAAGCCATATCCGAGGTATCATGTCACCTTTTTGAGAGAGAGACAGTAAGGTACTTGTGCTGGCATCGTGGCCGAAGTGTGTGAAAGTTCATTTACCTGCATCGTTCAGTTACCTGTGTCGAAAGGTTCTTGAGGTTGCAATTTGATATCCTGATGTTTAATGATGTGAAAATGTTTATTTTTTTTCATCCACAGATCAAAGAAACATTTGCATGAGCGCAATCTTCACACTGCTGGTTGGAGTACTCAACATCATTGTTGGGATCTCATCCGTGATTGCAGTGTTATTGATCATCGCGGGAACCTTCTTCTTCCTTCACAAAAACAAACTTCTCTCGTGGGTTTCCTTGGCTGTCTCGATGTTTGCTCCTGATACGCAGAAGGTGATGTCTCAATATTTTCTGTGAAATCAAGCAAAGGTTGGTGACATTAAGGTCACGTGATCATGTCGAATCGCTGGCTCTGCAGCCAATGCAGTTAACCCTGCGGTGAGGTGAGACGCCATGAGGTTCAGCATTTCCTCTTTTTGTTTCCTCTGACACCCCAGTTGCACCTCCAGAAAGCTTGGTGTCCCACACCAAGCCAAGGGTACTTTCCCTGCCCTTGTTGATCCTGAAAAAGTGTATGAAGTTCTCCTTGCTCTCCGCTGCAGCGCTCTCTGTCTCTGTCTCTGTCTCTCTCTCTCTCTCTCTCTCTCTCTCTCTCTCTCTCTCTCTCTCTCTCTCTCTCTCTCTCTCTCTCTCTCTCTCTCTCTCTCTCTCTCTCTCTCTCTCTCTCTCTCTCTCTCTCTCTCTCTCTCTCTCTCTCTCTCTCTCTCTCTCTCTCTCTCTCTCTCTCTCTCTCTCTCTCTCTCTCTCTCTCTCTCTCTCTCTCTCTCTCTCTCTCTCTCTCTCTCTCTCTCTCTCTCTCTCTCTCTCTCTCTCTCTCTCTCTCTCTCTCTACCTGCTTGGTGTGAAACACTCCGGATACATGCTGGGATAGATAGGGAAATGGCGGACCTTGGATTGGCCTTGAATTTTAAATGTAAACCAACCGTCTATCTCAAACTGCTGTACTATTTGCTGTATAATGGTTGGGTGGTTTGAGACCATATTTTTATTACATTTGCAAAAAGAGAGAGAGAGAGACCGTTTTCTTTCCTCTGATACTCACTCCCACCTTGCTGTATCGTGGAACGATGGTTCGTCCTTGCAGGGTTGGACTGGTTCGTCATCGCAGGGTTGGACTGGTTCGTCATCACAGGGTTGGACTGGTTCGTCATCACAGGGTTGCACTCTGTGGGGGTTGTTTGATTGTAGTTTTACAATCGTTCAATGTTAGTAATCATTATGAACCTCCCAAAAGATTTGTAGATAGAAAGACTGAACAACCTTCATAGAGTGTTTACATTTTAATGTGACGTCACATCCGGGGATGTTTTTCCGAGTAGAAACATTATATGATGAGAGGAGTTGGGTGTAATGGTCCGTCGGGATGGTACGGAGGAAGCACCATGTGCCATGACCTCTGCCATGAGCTGCCAAGCATGGGTTCGAATCCCCAACCAGCGAAAAACACCCACCCTGGGGTTTAGCCCCAACGGAACGCACCATCAATGTGTGTGCCGTCCCTCCGATGGACGTTAAGCCTGGTGGCTTGTCTTCTTGGTGTACGTTAAATATACTATGGTGTCCTTCTCGAAGAATCGGTGAGTTATCTCCTGCACCCTGAACAAATAACTAAATAATTGCTCCAACCTCCAGGGGGCACTGCATTAGCCAGCAACGAAATTGTGTCCATACTCTCAGCAGGGGATGTCTCCACTGAGCAGTCTCCAACCAGGATGTTTTAATGGTTTGGCCAAATAAAAAACTCCCACTTGATCATCCCCACCCACCTCCTTGTTTGAAGCCTCCTCCTCCTTTTTTATTATCTGTTATTTTATGGTCGAACCCTATCGCATACCGAGCAAGATATCCGTCTCTAATTGCTGGTGGAAGTATCTATGTGGCAATTATGGGATTGAAACGGCTGATTGAGTCTTGTCCGGGGTTCACCGCCTCACCGGACCAGATCTCCTCAATCATCAACAGCACTCCTGTGAGACATTACATGTATAATACAATCCCCTGACATTCACCCTGAATCTTCATTTCCACATTCATTTTAATTCTTTAATTATACTCAATGACGACACCCTCATCTCTGTGGCCGAACCCCTTTCCCAGGATTGTGTACGTGCGTACCAAGAAGAATTAGAAGACCTTCTCCAGGGACGTTGCAAGCCATCCAATGGAATGGATTCTACTCTGCCGAAGAATCCGATGCAAAGACAAGGAAGATCAAGACAGAAAAGAAATGTACACCTACGTGCCTTTTGTGTTGTTTTACAGGTGAGACCTGTGTACGACAAAAGACAGAAGGATATCGATTTTGGGTGCACAAAACCCCAACACACCTGGATTACCCCGTGGAGAAGAAACCGATACGTGACTTGCTGTCACCCCAACAGACATTTTTGATGCTGTCCTGTCAGCGAATTCACTCCGTTTCATATTTTACACGTTTGAACTTTTATTGTGTTTAAGTATATGGTTTAATGAGCTGTGTTTTAACCCTTCATAGATAACCTGGGGTTTTGAGGACCCCAAGGTGAGCTGGGATTTTTTCAACAAAATAAATTTTAACCTTTCAGACGTAATCTTGGGTTTTAAGGACCTTCAGGTAAGCTGGGTTTTTTCGACAGAATAAATTAATTTTAACCCTTTATTGGTAACCTGGGGATTTGAGGACCCCAAGGTAAGCTGGTTTTTTTCGACAAAATAAATTAATTTTATCCCTTCAAAAAAGTGGGGCGTTTAAGGAGGGATTTGGGGCAGAAATGTGCACTTTGGGTTAAAAGCATGAAACTTGGTAGATATATGTAGTTACCCCCACTGATTATTTTTAGATGTGGATCCATGTCAGCAGTGGCTGTTGTTGAAGGTTTTTAAAAAATGGCTGCCCAGTTCATATCAACGCCCATATCTTTTGAGCTTCGCATCAAAAAACCATGGGAACTAAATATATGGATTCAAAGTCAGCAATGTCACGAGATTACGGAAAAGTAGGTTAAATATTTATTTAAATTTGGCATTTCGTTCCACCGAAAGAACTCATCAGGCTAATTTTTAGAACTATTATAATATAATATAATAGTTCCACAATAATATTAGAGTTCAGCAAATTTTGGCAAAAGTCCCCTTATGAATTTGGTCATTTTTGGTCCCTTTACGATTTTTGGTACGACCTCGAGCTGTAAAGCAGGATTTGGTGCTTTGTAGTGCTTTCCACTCAAAAGGTAATCATACTGTACAGAGGGTGGTTAACTGGTATGAAATGTGAATTGCAGTACTGTTCTTTACGACAGAGCCGTAAAGCAGTTTTGGTACCTTTTTGACAAAAAATATAGGTTACGAGTCGGGAATTTTCTTTCTCTGACCAAAAGTAATCTAAAAATATTTAAAAGTAGTTTCCTCTTTTTTTCACCAAATTTTCGCAAAGTTACCCCTTTCGATTTTGGTCATTTTTGGTCAAAAATAGATTTTGAAATAATTTACATCACCGGATTCGGAGCAACGAGCTGCGCTCAGTATGTGGTCGTGTGTTTGAATCCGGAAAAAAAACCAATTAGAGCCAAAATTGGTGAAATATCATTTAATGTTCGGAAAAGTGGGCGGCAGTGCAGTATTTTACGACCTCGAGCTGAAAAGCAGGATTTGGTGCTTTGTGGTGCTTTCCCCTCAAAAGGTAATCATACTGTATAGAGGGTGGTTAACTGGTATGAAATGTGAATTGCAGTACTGTTCTTTACGACAGAGCTGTAAAGCAGTTTTGGTACTTTTTTGACAAAAAATATAGGTTACGATTCGGGAATTTTCTTTCTCTGAACAAAAGTAATCTAAAAATATTTAAAAGTAGTTTCATCTTTTTTTCACCAAATTTTCGCAAAGGCCCCTTTCGATTTTGGTCATTTTTGGTCAAAAATAGATTTTGAAATAATTTACATCATCGGATTCGGAGCAACGAGCTGAGCTCAGTAAGTGGTCGTGTGTTTGAATCCGGCAAAAAATAAACCAATTAGAGCCAAAATTGGTGAAATATCATTTAATGTTCGGAAAAGTGGGTGGCAGTGCAGTACTTTACGACCTCGAGCCGTAAAGCAGGATTTGGTGCTTTGTGGTGCTTTCCCCTCAAAAGGTAATCATACTGTACAGAGGGTGGTTAACTGGTATGAAATGTGAATTGCAGTACTGTTCTTTACGCCAGAGCCGTAAAGCAGTTTTGGTGCTTTTTGGTACTTTTTGACAAAAATATTGGTTACGATTCGGGAATTTTCTTTCTCTGACCAAAAGTAATCTAAAAATATTTAAAAGTAGTTTCATCTTTTTTTCACCAAATTTTCGCAAAGGCCCCTTTCGATTTTGGTCATTTTTGGTCAAAAATAGATTTTGAAATAATTTACATCACCGGATTCGGAGCAACGAGCTGAGCTCAGTAAGTGGTCGTGTGTTTGAATCCGGAAAAAAAATAAACCAATTAGAGCCAAAATTGGTGAAATATTTAATGTTTGGAAAAGTGGGCGGCAGTGCAGTACTTTACGACCTCGAGCCGTAAAGCAGGATTTGGTGCTTTGTGGTGCTTTCCCCTCAAAAGGTAATCACACTGTACAGAGGGTGGTTAACTGGTATGAAATGTGAATTGCAGTACTGTTCTTTACGACAGAGCCGTAAAGCAGTTTTGGTGCTTTTTGGTACTTTTTTGACAAAAAATATAGGTTACGATTCGGGAATTTTCTTTCTCTGAACAAAAGTAATCAAAAAATATTAAAAAGTAGTTTCATCTTTTTTCACCAAATTTTCGCAAAGGCTTTACCCCTTTCGATTTTGGTCATTTTTGGTCAAAAATAGATTTTGAAATAATTTACATCACCGGATTCGGAGCAATGAGCTGAGCTCAGTAAGTGGTCGTGTGTTTGAATAAGGCAAAAAATAAACCAATTAGAGCCAAAATTGGTGAAATATCATTTAATGTTCGGAAAAGTGGGCGGCAGTGCAGTACTTTACGACCGAGAGTCGTAAAACATGATTTGGTGCTTTGTGGTGCTTTCCCCTCAAAAGGTAATCATACTGTATAGAGGGTGGTTAACTGGTATGAAATGTGAATTGCAGTACTGTTCTTTACGACAGAGCCGTAAAGCAGTTTTGGTGCTTTTTGGTACTTTTTTGACAAAAAATATAGGTTACGAGTCGGGAATTTTCTTTCTCTGACCAAAAGTAATCTAAAAATATTTAAAAGTAGTTTCATCTTTTTTTCACCAAATTTTCGCAAAGGCTTACCCCTTTCGATTTTGGTCATTTTTGGTCAAAAATAGATTTTGAAATAATTTACATCACCGGATTCGGAGCAACGAGCTGAGCTCAGTAAGTGGTCGTGTGTTTGAATCCGGCAAAAAATAAACCAATTAGAGCCAAAATTGGTGAAATATCATTAAATTTTCGGAAAAGGGGTGCGGCAGTCCAGTACTTTACGACCGAGAGTCGTAAAACATGATTTGGTGCTTTGTGGTGCTTTCCCCTCAAAAGGTAATCATACTGTATAGAGGGTGGTTAACTGGTATGAAATGTGAATTGCAGTACTGTTCTTTACGACAGAGCCGTAAAGCAGTTTTGGTACTTTTTTGACAAAAAATATAGGTTACGATTCTGGAATTTTCTTTCTCTGAACAAAAGTAATCTAAAAATATTTAAAAGTAGTTTCATCTTTTTTTCACCAAATTTTCGCAAAGGCTTACCCCTTTCGATTTTGGTCATTTTTGGTCAAAAATAGATTTTGAAATAATTTACATCACCGGATTCGGAGCAACGAGCTGAGCTCAGGAAGTGGTCGTGTGTTTGAATCCGGCAAAAAATAAACCAATTAGAGCCAAAATTGGTGAAATATTATTAAATTTTCGGAAAAGGGGTGCAGCAGTGCAGTACTTTACGACCGAAAGCCGTAAAGCAGGATTTGGTGCTTTGTGGTGCTTTCCCCTCAAAAGGTAATCATACTGTATAGAGGGTGGTTAACTGGTATGAAATGTAAATTGCAGCTCTGTCCTTTACGACAGAGAGCCGTAAAGCAGCATTTGGTGCTTTTTGGGACTTTTTTGGCAAAAAATGGAGGTTACGATTCGGGAATTTTCTTTCTCTGACCAAAAGTAATCTAAAAATATTTAAAAGTAGTTTCATCTTTTTTTCACCAAATTTTCGCAAAGACCCCTTTCGATTTTGGTCATTTTTGGTCAAAAATAGATTTTGAAATAATTTACATCACCGGATTCGGAGCAACGAGCTGAGCTCAGTAAGTGGTCGTGTGTTTGAATCCGGCAAAAAATAAACCAATTAGAGCCAAAATTGGTGAAATATCATTAAATTTTCGGAAAAGGGGTGCGGCAGTCCAGTACTTTACGACCGAGAGTCGTAAAACATGATTTGGTGCTTTGTGGTGCTTTCCCCTCAAAAGGTAATCATACTGTACTGAGGGTGGTTAACTGGTATGAAATGTGAATTGCAGTACTGTTCTTTACGACAGAGCCGTAAAGCAGTTTTGGTGCTTTTTGGTACTTTTTTGACAAAAAATATAGGTTACGAGTCGGGAATTTTCTTTCTCTGACCAAAAGTAATCTAAAAATATTTAAAAGTAGTTTCATCTTTTTTTCACCAAATTTTCGCAAAGGCTTACCCCCTTTCGATTTTGGTCATTTTTGGTCAAAAATAGATTTTGAAATAAATTGCATCCCCGGAATCGGAGCAAGGAGCTGAGCTCAGGAAGTGGTCGTGTGTTTGAATCCGGCAAAAAAATAAACCAATTAGAGCCAAAATTGGTGAAATATCATTAAATTTTCGGAAAAGGGGTGCGGCAGTCCAGTACTTTACGACCGAGAGTCGTAAAACATGATTTGGTGCTTTGTGGTGCTTTCCCCTCAAAAGGTAATCATACTGTACTGAGGGTGGTTAACTGGTATGAAATGTGAATTGCAGTACTGTTCTTTACGACAAAGCCGTAAAGCAGTTTTGGTGCTTTTTGGTACTTTTTGACAAAAATATAGGTTACGATTCGGGAATTTTCTTTCTCTGACCAAAAGTAATCTAAAAATATTTAAAAGTAGTTTCATCTTTTTTTCACCAAATTTTCGCAAAGGCCCCTTTCGATTTTGGTCATTTTTGGTCAAAAATAGATTTTGAAATAATTTACATCACCGGATTCGGAGCAACGAGCTGAGCTCAGTAAGTGGTCGTGTGTTTGAATCCGGAAAAAAAATAAACCAATTAGAGCCAAAATTGGTGAAATATTTAATGTTTGGAAAAGTGGGCGGCAGTGCAGTACTTTACGACCTCGAGCCGTAAAGCAGGATTTGGTGCTTTGTGGTGCTTTCCCCTCAAAAGGTAATCATACTGTACAGAGGGTGGTTAACTGGTATGAAATGTGAATTGCAGTACTGTTCTTTACGCCAGAGCCGTAAAGCAGTTTTGGTGCTTTTTGGTACTTTTTGACAAAAATATTGGTTACGATTCGGGAATTTTCTTTCTCTGACCAAAAGTAATCTAAAAATATTTAAAAGTAGTTTCATCTTTTTTTCACCAAATTTTCGCAAAGGCTTACCCCTTTCGATTTTGGTCATTTTTGGTCAAAAATAGATTTTGAAATAATTTACATCACCGGATTCGGAGCAACGAGCTGAGCTCAGTAAGTGGTCGTGTGTTTGAATCCGGAAAAAAAATAAACCAATTAGAGCCAAAATTGGTGAAATATTTAATGTTTGGAAAAGTGGGCGGCAGTGCAGTACTTTACGACCTCGAGCCGTAAAGCAGGATTTGGTGCTTTGTGGTGCTTTCCCCTCAAAAGGTAATCACACTGTACAGAGGGTGGTTAACTGGTATGAAATGTGAATTGCAGTACTGTTCTTTACGACAGAGCCGTAAAGCAGTTTTGGTGCTTTTTGGTACTTTTTTGACAAAAAATATAGGTTACGATTCGGGAATTTTCTTTCTCTGAACAAAAGTAATCAAAAAATATTAAAAAGTAGTTTCATCTTTTTTCACCAAATTTTCGCAAAGGCTTACCCCTTTCGATTTTGGTCATTTTTGGTCAAAAATAGATTTTGAAATAATTTACATCACCGGATTCGGAGCAATGAGCTGAGCTCAGGAAGTGGTCGTGTGTTTGAATAAGGCAAAAAATAAACCAATTAGAGCCAAAATTGGTGAAATATCATTTAATGTTCGGAAAAGTGGGCGGCAGTGCAGTACTTTACGACCTCGAGCCGTAAAGCAGGATTTGGTGCTTTGTGGTGCTTTCCCCTCAAAAGGTAATCCTACTGTACTGAGGGTGGTTAACTGGTATGAAATGTGAATTGCAGTACTGTTCTTTACGACAGAGCCGTAAAGCAGTTTTGGTACCTTTTTGACAAAAAATATAGGTTACAATTCGGGAATTTTCTTTCTCTGACCAAAAGTAATCTAAAAATATTTAAAAGTAGTTTCATCTTTTTTTCACCAAATTTTCGCAAAGGCGCCCTTTCGATTTTGGTCAAAAATAGATTTTGAAATAAATTGCATCCCCGGAATCGGAGCAACGAGCTGAGCTCAGGAAGTGGTCGTGTGTTTGAATCCGGCAAAAAATAAACCAATTAGAGCCAAAATTGGTGAAATATTATTAAATTTTCGGAAAAGGGGTGCAGCAGTGCAGTACTTTACGACCGAAAGCCGTAAAGCAGGATTTGGTGCTTTGTGGTGCTTTCCCCTCAAAAGGTAATTATACTGTACAGATGGTGGTTAACTGGTATGAAATGTAAATTGCAGCTCTGTCCTTTACGACAGAGAGCCGTAAAGCAGCATTTGGTGCTTTTTGGGACTTTTTTGGCAAAAAATGGAGGTTACGATTCGGGAATTTTCTTTCTCTGACCAAAAGTAATCTAAAAATATTTAAAAGTAGTTTCATCTTTTTTTCACCAAATTTTCGCAAAGACCCCTTTCGATTTTGGTCATTTTTGGTCAAAAATAGATTTTGAAATAATTTACATCACCGGATTCGGAGCAACGAGCTGAGCTCAGTAAGTGGTCGTGTGTTTGAATCCGGAAAAAAAATAAACCAATTAGAGCCAAAATTGGTGAAATATCATTTAATGTTCGGAAAAGTGGGCGGCAGTGCAGTACTTTACGACCTCGAGCCGTAAAGCAGGATTTGGTGCTTTGTGGTGCTTTCCCCTCAAAAGGTAATCATACTGTACAGAGGGTGGTTAACTGGTATGAAATGTGAATTGCAGTACTGTTCTTTACGACAGAGCCGTAAAGCAGTTTTGGTACCTTTTTGACAAAAAATATAGGTTACAATTCGGGAATTTTCTTTCTCTGACCAAAAGTAATCTAAAAATATTTAAAAGTAGTTTCATCTTTTTTTCACCAAATTTTCGCAAAGGCGCCCTTTCGATTTTGGTCAAAAATAGATTTTGAAATAAATTGCATCCCCGGAATCGGAGCAAGGAGCTGAGCTCAGGAAGTGGTCGTGTGTTTGAATCCGGCAAAAAATAAACCAATTAGAGCCAAAATTGGTGAAATATTATTAAATTTTCGGAAAAGGGGTGCAGCAGTGCAGTACTTTACGACCGAAAGCCGTAAAGCAGGATTTGGTGCTTTGTGGTGCTTTCCCCTCAAAAGGTAATCATACTGTACAGATGGTGGTTAACTGGTATGAAATGTAAATTGCAGCTCTGTCCTTTACGACAGAGAGCCGTAAAGCAGCATTTGGTGCTTTTTGGGACTTTTTTGGCAAAAAATGGAGGTTACGATTCGGGAATTTTCTTTCTCTGACCAAAAGTAATCTAAAAATATTTAAAAGTAGTTTCATCTTTTTTTCACCAAATTTTCGCAAAGGCTTACCCCTTTCGATTTTGGTCATTTTTGGTCAAAAATAGATTTTGAAATAATTTGCATCATCGGATTCGGAGCAACGAGCTGAGCTCAGTAAGTGGTCGTGTGTTTGAATCCGGCAAAAAATTAACCAATTAGAGCCAAAATTGGTGAAATATCATTAAATGTTCGGAAAAGTGGGCGGCAGTGCAGTACTTTACGACCTCGAGCCGTAAAGCAGGATTTGGTGCTTTGTGGTGCTTTCCCCTCAAAAGGTAATCATACTGTACACATGGTGGTTAACTGGTATGAAATGTAAATTGCAGCTCTGTCCTTTACGACAGAGAGCCGTAAAGCAGCATTTGGTGCTTTTTGGGACTTTTTTGGCAAAAAATGGAGGTTACGATTCGGGAATTTTCTTTCTCTGACCAAAAGTAATCTAAAAATATTTAAAAGTAGTTTCATCTTTTTTTCACCAAATTTTCGCAAAGGCTTACCCCTTTCGATTTTGGTCATTTTTGGTCAAAAATAGATTTTGAAATAATTTACATCACCGGATTCGGAGCAACGAGCTGAGCTCAGTAAGTGGTCGTGTGTTTGAATCCGGCAAAAAATAAACCAATTAGAGCCAAAATTGGTGAAATATCATTAAATTTTCGGAA